>NC_053116.1:38896703-38941703 GCF_010015445.1 Perca fluviatilis
CCACCAGTTGCGTCACGGGGCGTCCCAGAAGCGTGCGTGATTTGGCGCTCCGCTACAGATATACACGCCAGGTCTATTTTCACTCGAGCACAGAGCAAGAAGTGAAACAGCGAGACCATCCAGTCAACTTACCAACGCCACACGGACAACGAGAGATATATATCTTGGAGGACAAACATAATAGACATCACAGATCTTTTTTATAACAACAACGCCAGAAATGAAAAGAGTTTAGTTACAGGAGTGCTGGGAGTGGAAGGGAGATACAGTGTTTCCTTTGGGATTTATTTTAGCAGTGGGGGCAGGTCTGTCCGAACAACAAGACGCACAGAGGGAGTGGGTTACAACTACATTTATAGACTATTTCCAATTTATATTATATTACACTGACTCGCTTACCGTTTTAAAGGTCCCATGGCATGAAATGTCACTTTATGAGGTTTTTTAACATTAATATGAGTTCCCCCAGCCTGCCTATGGTCCCCCAGTGGCTAGAAATGGTGATAGGTGTAAACCGAGCCCTGGGTATCCTGCTCTGCCTTTGAGAAAATGAAAGCTCAGATGGACCAATCAGGAATCTTCTCCTTATGAGGTCATAAGGAGCAAGGTTACCTCCCCTTTCTCTGCTTTGCCCGCCCAGAGAATTTGGCCCCCCCATGAGAGAGAGAGACATCTGCACCAAGGCTGAATTTCAGGAAAGAGACTTCAGATACAGTATTAGGGGACCATTAAGGTCTATATAAAGAGACTTCAGATACAGTATTAGGGGACCACTAAGGCCTATATAAAAGAGACTTCAGATACAGTATTAGGGGACCACTAAGGCCTATATAAAAGAGACTTCAGATACAGTATTAGGGGACCACTAAGGTCTATATAAAAGAGACTTCAGATACAGTATTAGGGGACCACTAAGGTCTATATAAAAGAGACTTCAGATACAGTATTAGGGGACCACTAAGGTCTATATAAAAGAGACTTCAGATACAGTATTAGGGGACCACTAAGGTCTATATAAAAGAGACTTCAGATACAGCATTAGGGGACTACTAAGGCCTATATAAAAGAGACTTCAGATACAGTATTAGGGGACCACTAAGGTCTATATAAAAGCTTCCAAAGAGCACCATGTCATGGGACCTTTAATGTTTCCAGATGTGTGGTATCAGGACGATGAGCTGACAGAACTGACAAGTTGTTCGTTGTCCAATGAGAACGGACCCACCGCGGTGACGTTTTTGGTGGAGCTGTTGGTTTAATAGTCGACTCGGGAGAAAGCGAAACGTTTTGACAATAAACACCATGTTAGAATAATTTACATTATCAAATAATAGACAAGGGCCACTGAAGATATATCAAAGTTCATTTTACTTGAGAATCCAACAAGGAGGCAGTTACAGTCACAGCATGAATACAGAAGTGACCTAACGAAGAGCTCTCTACAGCTGGTTTTCATGAAGGCAAGTGAAATGCAGTAAATCACGATACAAGAGCTGGTGTCGTCAGTCGTTATCTGTCTGTCAGAGACGATGACGTCTCCTTTATCTAGTCAGGGAGCGCAGCATCACACCACGCTCCAGACACGGACAAGACAGTGGCTCCCAGATACCAGATGGCAGACAGCAGCAACAGTGTTTTGTCTTGTAATAATGCAGACAGTTTTAATAATTATCAGAGAAAAAGTAGGTATCATCATTTTTCCCTAACACTCCATCAACACAACAGTATGTGGAGCTAAACTGGACGGGCCCAATAACCTCTGAATAGTTCTACTGGTTGTTAAACTGGACGTTAAAGAACGCAACAGGATCAGGGATGCACCGAATCCAGGATTTGGCTTCTGATTCGGCTGAATATTTGGGCTTTTTGGGGTTTCTGCTGAACGTTAGAATTTTTTCCCAGGGAACCGAACCCTCCGCTTGCACTCGGCGCGCTACGCTGGTCGCCATAGTGACGGCGCTGTTGATTACAGGAAGGTGTTTACGTAGGTGGAGCGTTCAATGCAGCAGGCTGTGAGGAAGTGGACATGGATCTGGTGAGCAGAACAAGTTGTTGTTTGGCAGAACTTTCAGTCAAAAGAAGACCATTCAAGTCCAGCTACATGTTCAATCTGTTCAATGCTGATTGGTCTGGTGGTGGCGAGGACCCTAAACTATACACAACATGGCCGCTGTTACAACATCTGGTCTGAAACATCTGAAAGAATACGAGTTGTGCACGAAGGAATCTCCAGACAGCAGCCAGAATGCAGCAACTTCAGGTACAGCAAAGGAAGGAGAGTCCCTGTTTACTTCATTCATGTGTTCACTGGGTTCATGGACTGAGGATGGGAGGAGGAGTCAGCACCATCTCTACCAGGGGGTTCAGGA
Source organism: Perca fluviatilis (assembly GCF_010015445.1). Lineage (NCBI taxonomy): Eukaryota > Metazoa > Chordata > Actinopteri > Perciformes > Percidae > Perca > Perca fluviatilis. The sequence continues at coordinate 38,899,073 of NC_053116.1, forward strand.
TTCAGCCGAAACCCCAAAAATCTGGATTCGGTGCATCTCTAAACAGGATGTCACACAAATGGGCTGTTTCTGTGACACTCCCACCCCTGCGAACCACAGAAGCTCGTAGCTTTTAAAGTACAAAAGTTGTTTTTTCGGGACAGCCCTAATGTGTAAATATATAACTATTTTTCTTTGTTACAAGATGACTTTTCATTTGACGTAGCCAGGGTTTTAAATTTAAATAAAATGCGATACAATGACAATTTATATTTTGTTTCCTTTTCAATAAAAATGAAAAGGCAGAGGCCCTGTGGTTGTTTGTAGCGTCGGTGTTTTTCTGTCTGTCTGATTAACGTCAAACTCTTCTTCTCCTTACTCCTCTCTGCAGCTTCATGTTTCCACTGGACATGTTGAACTCAGCACTTTGCTTATCAGCTCACATGCTAACATTCACCCTCCTACCTCTCACACACACACACACACACACACACACAGACAGAGACACACACACACACACACAGAAACATGCACACAAAAACAAACACACAGAGACACACACACAGAGACACACACACACACACACAGACACACAGACACACAGAGACACACAGAGACACACACACACAGAGAGACACACACAGAGACACACACACACACAGAGACACACACACACACAGAAACATGCACACAAAAACACACACACATATACATATATAGAGACACACACAGACACACACGCACACACAGAGACACACACACAGAAACATGCACACAAAAACAAACACACAGAGACACACACACACACACACAGAGACACACACACACACAGACACACAGAGACACACACACAGAGACACACACACACACACACAGACACACATACACACACAGAGACACACACACACACATACACACACACAGACACATAGAGACACACACACACACACAAAAACATGCATACAAAAACAAACAGACACACACACACACACACACACACACACACTGACACAAACACACACACACACACACACATACACATACAGAGACACACACACACACACATACGTTGATTCTTTGATATTTTAAGAAAGGTCCTTTAAAGAAGTGACTTCAAAGATCCTGCTGGTGTTTCCCCCGTTTCGGTCTATTCTCTCTGGATCCTGTTTACTTCACAGTCCTGCTGAGTCCAGTCCTGCTGAGTCCAGTCCTGCTGAGTCCAGTACTGTTTATTTGTTCAGCCCAGACCCCCCCACCCCCCACTATGTCTCTGAACTTCACAGGCAACATCAACAGGGTCTGAACCAGCCCAAAGTCTCGTAGATGACCACAAGAAACACTACAACTTTAAAACCTGCGTCAGAGACAGAATCAACAGTTAACCGGTGTTAGACCTAGGGCTGCACAATATGCGAAAAAATATGCATTAAAGTTGTTGAATATCGCAATAGCGATATTACTTTGCGATAAATAAACAGATATTAAAGCTGTTCTCAGTTCGGCTGCTGTCAGTTTTCTGCTAAAATCCAACAAACTGCTTCTTGGATTTAAAACAAATGAAAGGAAATCCTTTCCAGCATTATTTTATTGAACAAATTGAACACTGAATTGAATATTAAAGGCAGCGCTAAAAAAGAATGACGGTTACATTTTAAAGTGCAGTTTTCCACTGATATTTTCTTTCCTCTGTCAAACTCAGTTTCCCAGAGGGCCACACTGGAAAATGAGAATCACATGAAGGGCCAGACATGGAGAGTTTATTGACATGCTTTTATTTAAGAGGAAAAAGTCAAATATTTTGACTGTATTATTGCATGTCTCATGTACTGTAGTCTTCTCACTTACATTTTGGGCCTCGTAAAGCCCCCAAAAAAGTTCGGCGAAAAAGTTATGTTGAAAAAAGTGCCAAAAAAGTTGGAAAAAGGCTGAAAAAAAAAAGTGTCAAAATTGTCGGAAAAAGTGACAAAAAACTTCCGAAAAAGCTGCAAAAAGCGTCAAAAATGTTAAAACAAAGTGCCTAACGCGTTGAAAAAAAGCACATAAATGTAAAAAATTCATAAAATAAGCACCAAAAACAACAGCTAGGTGGGCCTAAATTTATTGTGAACCTAAATTGAAATACGGGCCGGATCAAAACCTGCGAGGGGCCGGATTTGGCCCTCGGGCCTCGAGTTTGACACTAGTGTGCTCTAACATAAAAAATCTCAGACTGTCCTTTGCGATATGTTGCCGCCTTTCTTGATGAATAAAGTTATAACCCAACTTTATTTCTAAGTAATAATTTTTTAGTTATTTCATTTAATTATTTTGATCAGGACAACGCACATTAATCAACACTTCTGTAAATGCGCCAGTGTTAGCCAGTCGGCTAATTTTCAGCTGTAGTCCCAGGCACTTTCTAACATGAACTAGTTCAAAGTTCAGTTCACAAAGTTTAAAATGAACTTAGTTCAGTTCATAGTTCAATACTTCAACATGTTGAACTAAGTTCACAGTTCCAAAAATGAACTTAGTTCATAGTTCTTATTTTCCATTTGTTGCTGCGAGATATTATTTTTATAAATTGAAAAGCTAGCCGGGTGCATCAGGTAAACGTGCCATTTCAGGTTTGCTGTGGATGTGTGTGTCTGTGTGTGTGTGTGTGTGTGTGTGTGTGTGTCTGTGTGTGGTTTGCTGTGGATGTCTGTGTGTGTGTCTGTGTGTCTGTGTGTGTCTGTGTGTGTGTGTGTGTGTGTGTGTGTGTGTTGTGTGTGTGTGTGTGTGTGTGTGTGTCTGTGTGTCTGTGTGTGTGTGTGTGTGTGTGTGTGTGTGTGTGTGTCTGTATGTGTGTGTGTGTGTGTGTGTGTGTGTGTGTGTGTGGTTTGCTGTGGATGGGGCTGAAGTGCTGATTTTCTTTCTGAAAGCCGGCGGGCAAAGTTTGCCCAGAAAGCGACCTCATCATAAAACTGGTTTAAATGATCGTACGAAGCCTCCACGCTGTTTTCTGATTGGATGACCCATGTGGCGGTGAGACGCTGGTTGGCTGGTGTTGCCAGATTGGGTGTTTTTCCCGCTACATATGAAGGCCTGTTTACGGTGTGTTTGAGCCCTGGTTTTGGCCTGGAAGGCTCTGTAGAAATCTGGCGCCCTATTGGACGAAGCTAAACTGAGAGAGCGTGGCGTTCACAGACACCAGGATGAAGGAGTTCACGGTAACGTTCATCAGGCGGTAATACGGTACGTTACAGTTCACGTTCGCCCCCAAAATATGAACCGGGTTCACGAACTCTCGTTCGCAAGTGTCATACGTCATCAAAACAGAGGACATGCGTGCCGTCCCAGACCAGACAGGGGAGACGACATCGACTCTGACAAGATAACAATCGATGACGTTGACTGAACTTTTAACTAGTTCATGTAGAAAGTGAACTTTCCCAACGCTGGTAACTGTAACCATAGAGCTGTGGGAACATAGAGCTGTGGGAACATAGGGCTGTGGGAACATAGAGCTGTGGGAACATAGGGCTGTGGGAACATAGAGCTGTGGGACCATTGGGCTGTGGGAACATAGAGCTGTGGGACCATTGGGCTGTGGGAACATAGGACTGTGGGACCATAGGGCTGTGGGAACATAGGGCTGTGGGACCATTGGGCTGTGGGACCATTGGGCTGTGGGAACATAGAGCTGTGGGAACATAGAGCTGTGGGACCATAGGGCTGTGGGACCATAGGGCTGTGGGACCATAGGGCTGTGGGAATATAGGGCTGTGGGAACATAGGGCTGTGGGAACATAGGGCTGTGGGAACATAGGACTGTGGGAACATAGGGCTGTGGGAACATAGAGCTGTGGGAACATAGAGCTGTGGGAACATAGGGCTGTGGGACCATAGGGCTGTGGGACCATAGGGCTGTGGGACCATAGGGCTGTGGGAACATACTGTGGGAACATAGAGCTGTGGGAACATACTGTGGGAACATAGGGCTGTGGGACCATTGAGCTGTGGGACCCTAGGGCTGTGGGAACATAGAGCTGTGGGAACATACTGTGGGAACATAGGACTGTGGGAACATAGGGCTGTGGGAACATAGGGCTGTGGGACCATTGGGCTGTGGGACCATTGGGCTGTGGGAACATAGGACTGTGGGCACCATAGGGCTGTGGGAACATAGGGCTGTGGGACCATTGGGCTGTGGGAACATAGGGCTGTGGGAACATAGGGCTGTGGGACCATAGGGCTGTGGGACCATAGGGCTGTGGGACCATAGGGCTGTGGGAATATAGGGCTGTGGGAATATAGGGCTGTGGGAACATAGGGCGCTGTGGGAACATAGGACTGTGGGAACATAGGGGCTGTGGGAACATAGGACACAATGGGACCATGGGACTGTGGGACCATAGGGCTGTGGGACCATAGGGCTGTGGGACCATAGGGCTTGTGGGACATAGAGGGCGTGGGAACACATAGGGCCAGTGGGACCATAGAGCTGTGGGAACACTAGGGGGCAATGGGACCATAGGGCACAGTGGGACCATAGGGCTGTGGGAACATAGGCTGTGGGAACATAGGGCTGTGGGAACATAGGGCTGTGGGAACATAGGGCTGTGGGACCATTGAGCTACAATGGGACCATAGGGCTGTGGGAACATAGGAGCTGTGGAACATACTGTGCGGGGAACATAGGACTGTGTGGGAACATAGGGCTGTGGGAACATAGGGCTGTGGGACCATTGGGCTGTGGGAACATAGGACTGTGGGACCATTGGAACTGTGGGAACATAGGGCACAGTGGGACCATTGGGCTGTGGGAACATAGAGCTGTGGGAACATGGGGCTGTGGGACATAGGGCTGTGGGAACATAGGGCTGTGGGAATATAGGGCTGTGGGAACATGGGGCGCTGTGGGAACATGGAGGGCTGTGGGAACATAGGGCTGTGAGACATAGGGCTGTGGGAACATGGGACTGTGGGACCATAGGGCTGTGGGACCACTTGGGGCTGTGGGACCATAGGGGCTGTGGGACCATAGGGCTGCAATGGGAACATAGGGCTGTGAGGAACATATTGCGGTGGGAACATAGGGCTGTGGGAACATAGAGGGCTGTGGGAACATAAGGGCTGTGGGAACATGGGGCTGTGGGACCATAGAGACTGTGGGACCATAGGGCTGTGGGAACATGACTGTGGGAACATAGGGCTGTGGGAACATAGGGCTGTGGGAACATAGGGCTGTGGGACCATTGAGCACTGTGGGACCATAGGGCTTGTGGGAACATAGAGCTGTGGGAACATAGGACTGTGGGAACATAGGGCTGTGGGAACATAGGGCTGTGGGACCATTGGGCCGTGGGAACATAGGACTGTGGGACCATAGGGCTGTGGGAACATAGGGCTGTGGGACCATTGGGCTGTGGGAACATAGAGCTGTGGGAACATGGGGCTGTGGGACCATGGGGCTGTGGGACCATAGGGCTAGTGGGAACATAGGGCTGTGGGAATATAGGGCCAATGGAAACATATGGGCTGTGGGACCATAGGGCTGTGGGAACATAGGGCTGTGGGACGGAACATAGAGGGCACCATGGGACCATAGGGCTTGTGGGACCATAGGGCTGTGGGACCATAGGGCTGTGGGAATATAGGGCTGTGGGAACATAGGGCTGTGGGAGGCATACTGTGGGAACATAGGACTGTGGGAACATAGGACTGTGGGACCATAGGGCTGTGGGACATAGGGCTTGTGGGACCAGTAGGGCTGTGGGAACATAGGGCTGTGGGAACATGAGGCGCATGGGAACATAGGGCTGTGGGACCATAGGGCTGTGGGACCATAGGGCTGTGGGAACATAGCTGTGGGAACATAGGGCTGTGGGAACATAGGGCTGTGGGACCATGAGCTGTGGGACCATAGGGCTGTGTGTGTGGGAACATAGGGCTGTGGGAACCTTAAGAGCTGTGGGACAGAGGCTGTGGGACCATTGCCCATAGGGCTGTGGGAACATAGGGCTGTGGGAACATAAGGATATGTGGGAACATAGGGCTGTGGGACCATTGAGGCTGTGGGACTATAGGGCTGTGGGACCATAGGGCTGTGGGAACATAGAGCTGTGGGAACAGGCTGTGGGAACATAGGGCTGTGGGACCATAGGACTGTGGGAACATAGGGCTGTGGGAACATAGGACTGTGGGAACATAGGGCTGTGGGACCATAGGACTGTGGGAACATAGGGGTGTGGAAACATAGAGCTGTGGGAACAGGCTGTGGGAACATAGGGCTGTGGGACCATAGTACTGTGGGAACATAGAGCTATGGGAACAGGCTGTGGGAACATAGGGCTGTGGGAACATAGGACTGTGGGAACATAGGGCTGTGGGAACATAGGACTGTGGGAACATAGGGCTGTGGGAACATAGGGCTAGTGGGCGCGCTGTGGGACCATAGGGCTGTGGGACCATGGGGCTGTGGGACCATAGGGCTGCTGAGGAACATGGCTGTGTGGGAACATAGGGCTGTGGGACATAGGGCTGTGGGACCATTGGAGCTATGGGACCATAGGGCTGTGGGAACATAGGGCTGTGGGACCATAGAGCTGTGGGACCCTAGGGCTGTGGGAACATAGGGCTGTCGGAACATAAGGATGTGGGAACATAGGGCTGTGGGACCATTGAGCTGTGGGACTATAGGGCTGTGGGACCATTGGGCTGTGGGAACATAGAGCTGTGGGAACAGGCTGTGGGAACATAGGGCTGTGGGACCATAGGACTGTGGGAACATAGGGCTGTGGGAACATAGGACTGTGGGAACATAGGGCTGTGGGACCATAGGACTGTGGGAACATAGGGGTGTGGAAACTATAGGGCTGTGGGAACAGGCTGTGGGGCATAGGGCTGTGGGACCATAGTACTGTGGGAACATAGAGCTATGGGAACAGGCTGTGGGAACATAGGGCTGTGGGAACATAGGGCTGTGGGAACATAGGGCTGTGGGAACATAGGACTGTGGGAACATAGGACTGTGGGGACTGTGGGAACATAGAGCTGTGGGACCATAGGGCTGTGGGACCATAGGGCTGTGGGAACATAGGGCTGTGGGAACATAGGGCTGTGGGACCCCTAGAGCTGTGGGACCCCTAGGGCTGTGGGAACATAGGGCTGTCCGGAACATAAGGGCTGTGGGAACATAGGAGAGCTGTGGGACCATAGGGCTGTGGGAACATAGGCCTGTGGGAACATATGGGGACTATGGGACCCATAAGGCCTGTGGGAATTATAGGGCTGTGGGACCATAGAGCTGTGGGACCCATAGGGCTGTGGGAACATAGGGCTGTGGGAACATAGGGCTGTGGGAACATAGGGCTGTGGGAACATAGGGCTGTGGGACCATAGAGCTGTGGGACCCTAGGGCTGTGGGAACATAGGGCTGTGGGAACATAGGGCTGTGGTAGGGCCGAAACGACCGGCAGCTTTTCTCAGGTACCTGAACTACCAGCTGTCGCTGATACAGGGGGACTTCTCACGGAGCTCTGCAGCCGCCTGCCAGTGACCTATCCTGGGGTAATCTCGACCGCTGAATCGTCGTCGGTGTGCGTACATTTCACGAGAACGCGTTGTACAGGGATTCAGTCTGTGGCTGTGAGCTATGAAGTCTGGTGTCTGTCCTTGGTGTTTTATCAGCTCTACTGCTGTTACACAATACAAAAAACTGTGCAAACAGGCGCAGGTTGGATCGGTCCATGGTACAGCCAGGCTCCGTGGAAACATGCATTGGTCTTATTTCCAGTTTCTTTGTCATCCAGAAAGTGATTAATATCTCTGAGCCAAAAAAATTTTTCTGAAATTTTTTCCTCTTCCCCCCCCTAAGACATTTTTACAGGGTCGGTGTGTGTGTGTGTGTGTGTGTGTGTGTGTGTGGTGTGTGTGTGTGTGTGTGTGTGGGGGGGGCGTGTGTGTTGGCGCCCTGTGTTTTTGTTTTCTCTTCTAATGTTGTTTTTTTTTTTTTTTTTTCCCTTTACACCACCCCCACGCGCCACAGGGGGCCACCAGAGCGTTTATTTTTTTCTTCCCCCAAAACCCCTCTTTTCCTCTTTTTTTTACCTTTTAATACTTTTTTTTTTATTTTTTTTTTTCTTCTCCTCAGCTACCACGCTGCGCCCCTTTCCCCCTCCAGCACAAGACACAAACCCCACAAAAGCTAATTATTATAGTCTATTATTTTCTTTTTTCCTTTCTTTTAACACCCCTTATTTTTACACTTTTTTTCTTTTTCTTTATTATATTTTTTTTTTTTTTCTTTTTTTTAGTTTTTTGTCTTTTTTTGTTGTTTTTTTCATTTTTTTTCTTTTTTCTTTTTTTGCCTTTTTTTTTTGTTTTGCCTTTTTGTGCTTTTTTGTTTTTACCATTTTGGCCTTTTTGGCGCTTTTCAGCGGTTTGGCCCTTTTACCTTTTGTCGCGTGGTTTTTTCCAACCTTTTGCGGCTCTGCTTCACTGAAGGCAATATAAAATTTTTTTCCATAATTTCTCCCTCACGCTTTTATAAAAGGATTAGTGGTGGGTGTGGGTGTGTGTGTGTGTGTGTGTGTGTGTGTGTGTGGGGGGGGGGGGGGGGGGGGGTGTGTGGGGGGGGGGTGTGTTGGGTTGTGGGTGTTGGTGGTGTAAACTCCCAGCAATGATTTTTTTTTTTTTCTTTACACACAAAAAACACAGTAAGGGAAGGGGTGAGGGGGAGGAGGGGGTTAGAGGTTTAAAAGTTATAACACAAAGTGGAAGTCTTCCTGATTTTTTTAAACTTTTATAATTGATGTTTTGTTTTTTTTTTGTTGTTTTCTGCGGCTGCAGGAGGGGGCGTTGTCCTTTAGCCAAACAAAAAGGAAAATTTTAAAAGTGATAGACCGAAAATAAGTGGTATTAATATGTTATAGTGTGTTGTGGGGTGTGAAATGCGTTAAATTAATTTAATTTAAAAATATAATTATTTTAAATATTACACTAATTTTTATTATTTTTTTTTTTTAATTTTATTTTTTTTGGTGTTTAATTATTTTTTTGTTTTTATTTTTTTTGTTTTTTTGATTTTTTGTAAAACTTTTTTGAAATTTTTATAGAGGTTTTTTAGTTTTTGTATATTTTTTTAGAACTTTTTTATGTTTTTAGTTTTTTTATTTTTTTAAGGGTTGTTTTTTTTTTTTTTTTTTTTTCAACTTTTTTAATCTTTTTTTAAGATATTTTTTTTATTGTTTTAGAGGTATAATTTAGGGGGCGAGTGTGGCGGAGGGCTGCGGTTGGTGTGCATTTTTTAATTTCTCCTCTCTCTAAAGGCTTTAAAGAGGTTAAGGTGTGTGTGTGTGTGTGTGTGTGTGTGTGGGTGGTGGTGGTGTGTGTGGTGGTGGTGTTTAAAGTTTGTGTTTAATTAATATAATGTTGTTTTTTTCTTTAAAAAATATTAGAGAAAAATGCGAAAGAAGATTAAAAAATTTAAAATTTTTAAATAAAAAAAAATTCCTTTTAATACTTTTAAAATTAATTTTTTTTTTTTCTTTATGAAATTAGCCCTTTTAAAAAAAAAACAAAAACTTAAAAAAAAAAAAAAAATTAAAATAAATAAAAAATAATTATTATAATTTATAATTATTATATTATTTTTATTATTAAATAAAAATAAATATTATTTTTAAAATTTAATTTTTGTTTTTTTTTTTTTTTAATTTTAATTTTTAAAAAATTTAATTTTTTTTTTTTTTTATTTTTTTAAATTTATTTTTTTTTTTTTTTTTTTTTTTCAGACGTAACTGAGAGGACTACAGTATATGAGATGTGCAATAATACAAGTGTCTAACTGTTCAGATGCACCAATCAGGGCCAGGGAGAGGTGTCTAACTGTTCAGATGCACCAATCAGGGCCAGGGAGAGGTGTCTAACTGTTCAGATGCACCAATCAGGGCCAGAGGAGAGGTGTCTAACTGTTCAGATGCACCAATCAGGGCCAGGGAGGGTGTCTAACTGTTCAGATGCACCAATCAGGGCCAGGGGAGAGGTGTCTAACTGTTCAGATGCACCAATCAGGGCCAGGGGAGAGGTGTCTAACTGTTCAGATGCACCAATCAGGGCCAGGGAGAGGTGTCTAACTGTTCAGATGCACCAATCAGGGCCAGGGGGGAGTGTCTAACTGTTCAGATGGGGGGCCAGGGGGGAGTGTCTAAGTGCGTGTCAATCACTGCTCAGGCACACGCATTCATTCTCCCTTGTGGGGGGAGGGGCTTAGGAGACCGTTTTGGGCTTTAGTAGAAAGGGAGGAGGGACTGAGAAGTTGTCAATGATCAAATGTTTTGGCTAAGTCCTGGATCTTCACCATCCTACCTACGGCACCGTTAGGTCTGTGGGTCAGATGTCTCTCACTGAGAGGCTCGGTAACGCCACACTCTAAACAATAACCCCCCTAGAATAACTAATAAGATGAATAATTGGCAGCTCATAAGCTGGACTTTGTCCTGTAATGCTTGTGTGTACCTACAGTTTAAATACAGAACATTTTCATACAAAGCTGCTAAACAGTTCGTTAATCTCTCATTAAACCAAACTGGGTGGCCGACGAGTCGTCAGAGCACAAATTATGGAATTTGAAATGTAAAAAAACAATCAAAAATACAACTGTGAGTCACGTTTTATGGACCATTTCTGTTAAAATGTTGTAGAAGAAAATTAAACACACACACACACACACAGAGACACCGACACCGACAGACACACACACAGAGACACCGACACACACACACACACACACAGACAGTCACACACACACACACACACACACACACACAGAGACAACACACACACACACACACAGAGACAACACACACACACACACACAGAGAAGCCACACACACACACACACACACAGAGACACTGACACACACACAGAGAGACACTGACACACACACAGAGAGACACTGACACCGACAGACACACACACACAGAGACACCGACACCGACAGACACACACACACACACACAGACACCGACACACACACACACACACACTGACAGACACCGACACACACACACACACACACACAGACAGTCACACACACACACACACACACAGACAGAGAGACACCGACACACACACAGAGACACCGACACCGACACACACACACACAGACAGTCACACACACACACACAGACAGTCACACACACAGACAGTCACACACACACAGACAGAGAGACACCGACACACACACACTCACACACACACACAGAGAGACACCGACACACACACACACAGAGAGACCGATACAGACACACACAGACACACACACACGTACACACACACACACACAGTCACACAGACACACACACATACACACATTCAAACACACACAGACACACACACACACAGTCACATTCACACACACACACACACACACAGACATACATTCTCACACACAGACACAACCACACACACACACAGTCACATACACACACACACAGTCACATACACACACACACAGTCACACACACAGACACAACCACACACACACACACACAGTCACATACACACACACAGTCACATACACACACACACACACACAGTCTCTCACAAACACACAGTCACAGACACACACACACACACACACACACAGTCTCTCACAAACACACAGTCACACACACACACACACACACACACACACCTCCAACATGTTATGAGTGCATTAAGTTAGTTGTGTGGATTGTTGAGACATTAGCTAGACGCTAGTTTCTTACATGTTGCTTTTAACAAGACCAGGGCTTCGGTTGGTTTAGATCAGAGATATTTGAATTATTTTCGGAGACACTTGTTTATTACAACAACAAAACAACAACAACGGACTAAACTACGGGCCCTGGGCAGTGTCGGGGGGGTCGTTTGGACCACCAGGACCTTCTAGTGAGCGTCATTGAACTGTTAATAGGCAGGTATTTCTTAGAGGGTGCTGCCCACTAGAGGACGCTGCCAGGTAAACACAAACATGCTGTCAGGTTGAGGTGGATGTGAGAGCTTCCTCTCTTCTTCTTCTTCTTCTTCTTCTTCTTCTTCTTCTTCTTCTTCTTCCTGCTACAGCTGCTGTTAGTTCAGCCGAGCAGACTGAACACCCCTCAATAATTAAAACACATTTATTATTACATGGCTGTCAGAGACGAGGAGGGAGGGAGGGAGAGAGAGAGGGAGGGAGGGAGGGAGGGGAGAGAGGGAGGGGGACCCAGAGTCTTTGTCACAAAGAGTCTACTTAACGGGTTTAATCATCAGTAATAATAATATTGTTCAAGGTTAATTTTTCTCTCTCTCTCTCTTTCTCTCTCCCTCCCCTCTCCTCTCTCTTCCTCCCTCTCCCTCCCCCTCCCCTCTCTCTCTCCCCCCTCTCTCTCTCCCCCTCCCCTCTCTCTCTCCCCCCCTTTCTCTCTCTCTCTCTTTCTCCTCCCCCTCTCTCTCTCTCTTTCTCCCCCTCTCTCTCTCCCCCTTCTCTCTCTCTCTCCTCCTCTCTTTCCCTCTCTGTCTCCCTTTCTTTTTCTCTCTCTTTCTCCCCCTTTCTCTCTCTGTCTCTCTCTCTTCTCCTCTCTCTCTCTCCCTCCCCCTCTCTCTCTTCTCTCCCTCTCTCTCTCCCCTCTCTGTCTCCCCTTTCTCTCTCTCTCTCTCTCTCTCTCTCTCTTTCTCCCCTCTCTCTCTCTCTCTCTCTCTCCCTCTCTCTCTCTCTTCCCCCCTCTCTCTCTCAGCCCCCTCCCTGATGTCTCACCGGTTCGTGACGGTACGTCGTGGCAGCCCTGCGGCTCGCAGCGGCCAGATCCAGCCCGGGGACCAGCTGGAGACGGTGGAGGGCCGGCCGGTCGGAGGCCTGCAGCACCGAGACCTGGCCCAGATCCTGAGGAGGGCTGGGAACACGCTGAGACTCAGCATCACACCCAGACACCGTACGGACACACACACACACACACACACACACACACACACACACACACACACACACACACACACACACCCTCTAACACAGACACACAGACACACACACACACACACACCCTCTAACACAGACCCACACACTCACACACACCCTCTAACACAAGGACTAGGTAACATGCATTACCTGCAGGCCTAGGTAACATGCATTACCTGCAGGCCTAGGTAACATACATTACCTGCAGGTCTAGGTAACATACATTACCTGCAGGCCTAGGTAACATACATTACCTGCAGGCCTAGGTAACATACATTACCTGCAGGCCTAGGTAACACACATTACCTGCAGGTCTAGGTAACATGTATTACCTGCAGGCCTAGGTAACACACATTACCTACAGGTCTAGGTGACACACATTACCTGCAGGTCTAGGTAACATGTATTACCTGCAGGCCTAGGTAACATATATTACCTGTAGGTCTAGGTAACACACATTACCTGCAGGTCTAGGTAACATGTATTACCTGCAGGTCTAGGTAACATGCATTACCTGCAGGCCTGGGTAACATGCATTACCCCAGCCTAGGTAACATTACTTGCAGGTCTAGGTAACATGCACACCCGCAGGCCTAGGGTAACATGTATACCTGCAGGTCTAGGTAACATGATACCTGCAGGCCTAGGTAACAGCGTCATTACCTGCAGGCCTAGGTAACATGTTACCTGCAGGCCTGGGTAACATGTAATACCCTGCAGGCCTGGGTAACATGTATTACTTGCAGGCCTAGGTAACATGCATTACCTGCAGGCCTAGGTAACATGTATTACCTGCAGGTCTAGGTAACATGCATTACCTGCAGGCCTAGGTAACATGCATTACCTGCAGGTCTAGGTAACATGCATTACCTGCAGGTCTAGGTAACATGCATTACCTGCAGGTCTAGGTAACATGTATTACCTGCAGGTCTAGGTAACACGCATACCTACAGGTCTAGGTAACATGCGCACCTGCAGGGCCTAGGTAACATGTATTACCTGCAGGCCCAGGTAACATGCATTACCTGCAGGTCTAGGTAACATGCATTACCTGCAGGCCTAGGTAACAACATTACCTGCAGGTCTAGGTAACACGCATTACCTGCAGGCCTCGGTAACATGCATTACCTGCAGGTCTAGGTAACATGCATTACCTGCAGGCCTAGGTAACATGCATTACCTGCAGGCCTAGGTAACATACATTACCTGCAGGCCTAGGTAACATGTATTACCTGCAGGTCTAGGTAACATGCATTACCTGCAGGTCTAGGTAACATGCATTACCTGCAGGCCTAGGTAACATGTATTACCTGCAGGTATATGTAACCCTTTAGAGGTGGGGAACAGAAATGGATTACTCTATAAAAATGATTAATTATGGCCAGTGGAATCAGAAGTTCTATGTTCGACTACGGAGCCCAGGATTAACCAAACAATACGCCAGGAATGACTCAAACAAAGTTATACTTTCTTGAGAAACAAAATCGCTTCCCTTTTATTACATGGGTGGGAAGGATAGCCAAAAACATATGAAAATTACACACTTTAAAATTGCACAAATCTTACCCGGGTAAGTAGAAAAATAAAAATGTAAACAAAACTCACAGCTGTGATTTAAAGTTTGGAATTTCCCCCGTTCTCAGTCACTTCAATTCTGTTTCAGTTTCAGTTCGGTCCACTGTGGAAGTGGAGAGTTTTTGTTTCCGCACCGTTGGTGGTGGGTGTGTATGTAATGAAGTGTTGAATTCTGCAGGCGCCGTATCTCTAGTTCTCCTCTGGGCTGCGGCTCGCCATCAATATCTCGATCCAGGCTCCAACATCCAGGTAGATCAAAGGTTCAAAGGGTCCAACAAAAAAACCTGACCTACAGTGAGTAAGGTCAGAACAATCATTTAGCTTTTTTCTTTTAGCTTTCAATCATGAACTAGAATATTATTCATGTTAAATCATCATATTAAACATTGTAATACGATATCACAATATCGGTAAACTATTCTCAAAATATGCTTAGAGATGATGATTGAAAAACCTCTTCAATATAATATCAAAATACTGCTTCCACATAATAGAACACAAAATAACAGATACTAGTAAGCAGACACTGTGTGTACCCTTGGCCATGTGAAGGCATGTTTAAACACATCTCAAATAAAATGTAACACATAATTTAAATATTAATGTGCCCAAAATACACAGATAAAAGTGCTAAATCAACACATTCCACAGTTAAGTGTGTAACAATTATACAGCAACATATTACACAGCACTGGATTAAGTCTGCAGCTTTAACATACCAAGCTAATGGTTTTAGCGTTAGTGAATGGTGTCTGCCATTGTGCTAGTTAGCATCTCAGCTAGCGCTCCAGGTGCGCTAGTGTTAGCGGCTAGCGCTAACGTTAGCGGTTAGCATGGTAAAACGATCGCTCACCGATGCGTTTTCTTCGTGAGGGACACGTCCGTTCTCTCCGGCTGCACTCTCACAGGTCCAGGGCTCCACACTGGATTGTTTTAAGAGTTTTTAATCCGAGTTTTAACAACTTTTATTGGAATGTCTTGACGAGGTAGGTATCGTTCGACGCGGGGTTTGCTCTCTGTTCTTCCAACAGCTCAAGGGGAAGTGAACTCTGCTCCGTGCAGGTCAACAGTCCGAGCTTCTTCCTGATTGGCTGACAGCACGTCCCCAACCCACCTCCTTCAAAATAAACTTCCTATTTATTTTCTCTCACATTTGAATTGGTTTTTAGACAAATATGTTTTTAATCTTTAACATTAATAACATACTGAATGAATTGACTTTTTAATATAAACTTAGCTCTTAATATAGATTTTTAACCTTGGTTACACCCTCCCCTCTTGAATTCATGCACGCCTCTGTGCATGGGAGCGGCTGTTTAGTAACAGGTCTGAAGGATGAGTTCAGGTTTGTTCTTGAATCCTCAACTTCCAACAAAGCATCAGTAAGAGCCGTAGTGAGGCCTTGAAACAGAGACTGGACAATGGATATAAGTGGGCTTCCAAGATGTGAATACTGCAGTCGTTCAGGTCTTTCTCTGTTTCTGGTTGAACGTCTTACAGTGCTGCTTTGTCCATCAGTGTCAATACTTTCAGATGGCACTGTATCACTGGTAACTTGTGCACCATCATCCATCTCTCTCTCTTTTCTTTCAACAGGGACATCCTTTTCAGGAGTTTGTATAGTTTTCTCAGTAAGGTCATCTCCAGCAGATCCAGGGACACTGAAAGGTAAGTATACACTTGTCGATTCTTTAGCCCTCGTTTCTTTTTCAGGTGTTGTACGAGAAGTAGCAGGCGAACATCCACTCCCGACAGCAGCTGGCAGAGCATCAGGTAGGTCTCCTGTATCCGCGCTACATGAGTCGCCAGATGAATTAACGGGTAAGCGATCTTCACCCACTGGAGCATCGACAGGTTTGGATATGTTTCTTCCCTCGTTCTCTGAGAAGGTGGACTCAGGATTGATGTTTGATCTGGGAATTTCATAGACAGTTGTAAATCTTCCAATTTCTTTGTCTGGCTGTTCTCTGAACCACTCGTATGGAATGTCATCCTCGGAGTCACACTGGTCATTGACATCATCAGACTGTTCAACTGACTTGCGTGTTCGTGGCCTGCGTGCTTTTGGCAAATCTGGCTTTTCAACACTCAGTGGGAGAGAACCACAGGGAAGTAGGAGGTCTCTGTGAAGAGTCCGCAAAGGGCCTTCCTTGCTCTCTGGTCTGAGGATGTAGACTGGAAGATCCCCAGCTTGCTTCACCACCACATAAACATCCGACTCCCACTTGTCAGCAAGCTTATGTTTGCCGCGCAGACGGACAGCTCTCACTAACACTCTGTCGCCAGCCTCTAACTTGGAGGCATTGACGTGCTTGTCGAATCTTGCCTTGTTCTTTGCTGCTATCTTTGTGGCGTTTTGGGTGGCTATCTTGTAGCTCTCTTCCAGATGAGACTTGAGCTTTTGTACATACTGTGAGTGAGACTTGTACTCACCATCCCTCAAGGGTAACCCAAGTGCCAGATCGATGGGCAGCCTTGGTTGGCGACCAAACATGAGTTCATAAGGTGTGAACCCTGTTACATCATTCTTCGTACAGTTGTACGCATGTACTAAGGGTTTCACAAAGTTTCGCCACTGTGATTTGTCTTTATTGTCAAGTGTTCCCAGCATGTTCAGCAATGTTCTATTGAATCGTTCGACTGGATTCCCTCTGGGATGATAGGGAGTCGTACGGATTTTGTGGATTCCAGCAATTTTGCATAGCTCTTTGATTGTCCGTGACTCAAAGTCAGGTCCTTGGTCACTGTGCAAGCGCTCAGGGATTCCATAGTGGACCATGAAGTTGTCCCAAAGGCACCCTGGACGGTCTGAGCTTTCTGATTTGGCGTCGGGATGGCAACTGCATACTTTGTAAAATGATCGGTGATCACCAAGATGTCTTTTGCACCACTTCTGTCAGGCTCTAAAGACAAGAAGTCCATACAAACAAGTTCCAGAGGCCTGGTGGACTTTATGTTCACCAACGGTGCTGCCTTTTCTGGCTGTGCTTTTCTGCGGATGCACCGATCACAGGTCTTAACTTTTCTTTCCACATCAGCTGCCATCTTTGGCCAGAAGAATCTGGTCTGTACCAAATCCAAGGTTCGTTCAATGCCTAGGTGGCCCATATCATTGTGAAGGCTCTGCAGAACTACAGTCCGGAGCTCCTCAGGTAAGACAAGTTGATATGTGACTCTGCCATTGTCTTGACGTTTCCTGTACAGCACTTCGTCATGCATTTCAAGACGATTCCACTCCCTTAGAAGGAAGGGGATACCAGAGGAGTTCTTTTCTGACTGTTGGAGGTATCTTTTCTCCACTCTCCATTTGAGCTATTACCTCCTCCGGAGACAGGGGTCAGCTCGCTGTTTGTCTCCATCTCTCTCTCGGACAGATGGGAGAAGACCAGGTAAATCACCATGCTGCTGTTCGTTCACAAAGCTGTCCGGTAAGGCCTTAGGAGAGATTGCCAGAGATTGCACCAGCGTCATGCCTCCATCTCTGTCTCCACATTCATCAGGTACACCACAAACAAGATGCCTCTCACAGATGGCGCGCACAATGTCTTGGCTCACAACACTCCCAAGATCGGCCAAATGTGTTTGTGTGGAACTGACTGATGCGCTCCTGTTCTTTCTGGGACTTTAGGTCATTTGAAAGCTCTCCGTGTGGTCTTCTAGAGAGACCGTCTGCATCAGAGTTCAGTTTGCCGGGTCTATACTGGAGCTTGAAGGTAAAGGCTGACAAGGCTGCTAGCCATCTGTAACTGGGCGGCGTCCAGTTTGGCACTGGTGAGAATGTACGTCAAGAGGTTACTGTCTGTCACGACAATGAACTGGTTTCCGTACAGGTAATCATTAAATTTTTCAACGACAGCCCACTTTAAAGCTAGAAATTCTAACTTGTGGGCAGGGTAACGTGATTCACTGCGTGATAGCCCTCTGCTGGCGTATGCAATCACCCGATATGGACCGGCCCGCCTTTGATATAGGACTGCCCCAAGGCCCAGGGTACTGGCGTCTGTGTGGAGGACGTAGGGCAACTTGGGATCAGCGAACCCAAGAACAGGAGCTGTGGTGAGCTTTTCAATGATGGTGTTGAATGCTAGCTCACATCGGTCAGTCCAGCGCGACACCGAAGGGCCTCTTTGGATCATGGTATTGGTTAGTCTGGGTCTGTTTTTGATGTTCTTGTGCAGTGGGGGATAGCCAGATGTCAAGTTGGTGAGGGGTTTGACAATGGCGGAATAGTCTTTTATGAATCGTCTGTAATAGCCTGAAAATCCGAGGAAAGACCTTAGCTGTTTCAGGTCTTGGGGCCTTGGCCACGTTTTCAGGGCTTCCACTTTTCCAGGGTCAGTCCCCACTCCATCCTGTGATACGATATGCCCCAGGTACTTGACAGATGTTTGAAAGAACTTGCATTTCTCGGAGAGCGCTAAGGCCGAATTCTCTGAGACGGTTCAGGACTTTCATCAGCCTCACCTCATGTTCTTCCAAAGTCTTGGAAAAGACAATGATGTCGTCAAGAAATACAAGAACCTCCTTCAAATTCATATCTCCCACACATCTCTCCATCAACCGCTGGAACGTACTCGGAGCATTTGTGACTCCTTGAGGCATCCGGTTAAATTCCCAAAATCCCATGGGACAGACGAAGGCGGTTTTGGGTTTGTCTTTTTCCTCAACCTGGATCTGATAATAGCCGGACTTTAGGTCAAGGACGGAAAACCACTTTGACCCAGTGGGTAGGAGAACGCCTCTTCCATATTCGGGAGGGCGTAAGCAACCTTCACAGTCTGGAGATTGAGTTTCCTATAATCAATACAGAGACGGACCTCTCCGTTCTTCTTCCTCACTACCACTATGGGCGAACGTGAAGGAGACTCAGATTCTCTGATCACTCCAGCTTGAAGCAGTTCTTGTAAATGCTTACGGACAGCCTCCACGTCATGGGGATTGGGGGGGCGGGTTCTGTGCTTGAATGGCGTCTCGTCTGAGAGCTTGATTTGGTGTTTAACCCGAATGCGTTTTGCCGGTCAAGATCATGCTGCGCAAACTTCAGGCATGCTGTTCAGTTTCCAGGTGATATGCTCTTTCCATTCAGCAGGAACTGGAGAATCACTGAAGTTGAATGTGATGTCTGACTTCTGGAGAGAGTCTGATTTTGAGGTAAGTACACTATGCTCTTGTGAGAGAACTTTCTGAAAGACACTGATCTCACCAATAATACATCTTTGGGGGACAATAACATCGTGGTCTGACTCATTAGTAAGTACTACTGGGACTTTGCATGGCTTTGTAGTGGGCAAATCAACAAGGCAGGTTTTCACCAGTAGACCACCTGGCAACGAAGATGAGGAAGGGTGCTCCAGAACTACTGATTTCTCCGTAATGAATCCACTGACTGCAACACAACCTTCCAAGACCACGGTCTGGCCAGCTGGGACCAACTGGGGGTCTTTGCCATGCATCTTCACCAACCCAAGGTTACCATCCTTACTCTGCTGCTGCCTGAGCTCAAGGACTTTGAGCACTGCCTTGTAGCCATGTGCTGTTGGCTGTTGTGCCTCAGGAGAAGTTTCACAGTACATCTCATATAGTACATCAAGCGTGTTGGTACCGATCAGCATGAGTGAGTCAGAAGCAGCGTGAACATCTGGAACCACCAAGCGCGAGTGTTGGGCACCCCGATCTCCGCTCACGAACTCTTTAGGAAAGTGACACTCAGCTCAATGTATCCAAGATAAGGTACACACTGACCATTGGCTCCTTGAACTTCCAGTAAGTCGAACAGTGGTTTGATTTCATGTCCAGAAAGGTGTTGCTGATAGAAAGACTGAGGGACCGTGGTGACTTGGGAGCCCGTGTCCAGTAAGGAGATTGTGGAGCTCCCTCCACTTCCACTCCGTGCTGTGCTCTTTGTGCCTACTAAGCCTTTAGGTAGCTTCGAAGGGGCCGACCTCTTGTATAAGACTGTTTTAGCATGACACGTTGCTTGGGTTCAGTGGGACATGGTTGACTAATATCAGTTCTTGTCTGTCCCTCTACGGAACTGAACTCAGTTTAAAGGGAAAGTAGGGGTGTTCTGTGCTTCCCACAACTGCTGTCGTTGTCTCAGTTCTTTCCGTTTTGCTGCTACCAGAGCAGGGTTGGCATCAGACTCACAGGTGGCAACGACGCGCCCATCCCTCCCAACAACGAAGCAGTACCAAGGCTTTGGCTTGGAAGTTGTAACCTTTGTGAGAAGGTAAGTTGGTTCCTGTGGTTGCATGGTCAGGTTTTTGTGTGTTCACCGTTGTTGAAGTTTCTCTTTTGGGAGACACGGTCTTTTTTTTTTCATGAAGGATGTTAGCTGACTTTTCAAGTCTGCAACTTGTTTCCCAAGCTCATTTATGCTGCTAGTGTCAGGCTCAGCTTGGGTCTCACCGCAATTACACACAGTTTGCACGTGGGACACAGCTTTCGCTTCGTGGTGCCCAAGTGTTGTTTCATTCTCATGGCCTTGGCTTCTTGCCTATCTTCCTCAGTACGTAACAGCATTAAGAGTGCAGCGAATGATGGGGGGTTCTGTTTTTTGTTCTAGGCAGAGGTCTTTAAAGAAAAAACGTTGTCCCAACAGCCCCTGCAGAACTGTCGGCGTAGGTGACCGCTCACGTCCTGTGCTGGGACGCCTCTCGTGCACAGCTTTACACAGGGAAACTTGAAGACGCTGCAGGTAGGAAGACGGGTTTTCTCCAGAGTCCTGGAACGTGTTCATGAACCGAACAAACAGTTCCTCCCCATCTTCAACGGGGGCAAATGCAGAGTCTAACATTTGCAGATATGCTGTAGGGGATGCTTCAGGACCAAGATGTCTAACAACATCAGAAGCTGGGACAAGAAGACTCTCAAGGATTTTCCTTGGTTTTCTCAAGATCAGAAACAGAAACATCTTTCATCATTAAATCAACATGAGACCGCCAAGTGTCGTAATCAACCTCACTGTATGGTCTAGGGATTTTCCCAGAGAAAGCTCTCAACCTCAGAGTGGAATGAGAGTGTGATGGTTTGTCTTCGCTCCTTACAATGTGCTCCACCACTATCTTTTGCACCTCAGGTGGGTTGAGTTCACTGGGGCTCAGAGTCATGGGTGTTTTTTGAGTTAAATGAGGGAGCAGTTGTTCTCTTATTAACATCCAAGAGATCAAGTTCGATGAGAGGGGAAACATCAACCAGCTGTTGTGATGGAACGTCTAGCTGGCTGGTCTCTGCAGCCTGCTCAACTTCCTGTAGGTGTTGGAGGGAAGTAGGATCCTCACTGGTCCAGCACCCCCAATAGACTGCTCTATTTGGGACATTACCCCCTTTAACACCTGCTCAAAATCCTTTCCACTGAGCTTGGCTATTTCCTTGAGCTTGTCAAGGTAAGTTTGTGTGACATTACTGCCTGCTTGTTGTGTGTAGACACTTGCAAAGGCGCTCGAACATAGTAGGTGATATCAGGACTGTCTGGTAATGGGTGAGTGTAAGGCAAAGAAGCTAATGCGTGTACGCAGAAGCCGTGGTATACCTACCTATTTAACATGTTTGTAAGGAAAACTCTGTAGTTGGGCATCTATCTTTACAGTCCTACTGATTGAACCATATTTTTTCAAAAAGTCAAAAATTTCTCTTCGATCCTCTGCTCAACCCACTCACTAGAACTGCATTTGGGACCTTGATGCTCAATTTATCAATAATATCCATTTTCTAGTGGTGCGTGGAATGTATAAACAAAGCAAAAACACAGTTAGTTCCAGGTAATTGTTTGGCAATGAACTGGGCTCCTGGCTGGCTCGCCAAATTTTATGTAACCCTTTAGAGGTGGGGGAACAGAAATGGATTACTCTATAAAAATGATTAATTATGGCCAGTGGAATCAGAAGTTCTATGTTCGACTACGGAGCCCAGGATTAACCAAACAATACGCCAGGAATGACTCAAACAAAGTTATACTTTCTTGAGAAAACAAAATCGCTTCCCTTTTATTACATGGGTGGGAAGGATACCAAAAACATATGAAAATTACACACTTTAAAATTGCACAAATCTTACCCGGTAAGTAGAAAAAAAAAAAAAATGTAAACAAAACTCACAGCTGTGATTTAAAGTTTGGAAT
Source organism: Perca fluviatilis (assembly GCF_010015445.1). Lineage (NCBI taxonomy): Eukaryota > Metazoa > Chordata > Actinopteri > Perciformes > Percidae > Perca > Perca fluviatilis. Next base: position 38,921,687 of record NC_053116.1, read on the forward strand.
TTCCCCCGTTCTCAGTCACTTCAATTCTGTTTCAGTTTCAGTTCGGTCCACTGTGGAAGTGGAGAGAGTTTGTCCTACCGCACAGTTGGTGGTGGGTGTGTGTGTATGTAATGAAGTGTTGAATTCTGGGCGGCCGTATCTCTAGCGTTCTCTGCCGCGCGCTCGCCATCAATATCTCGATCCAGGCTCCAACATCCAGGTAGATCAAAGGTTCAAAGGGTCCAACAAAAACCTGACCTACAGTGAGTAAGGTCAGAACAATCATTTAGCTTTTTCTTTTAGCTTTCAATCATGAACTAGAATATTATTCATGTTAAATCATCATATTAAACATTGTAATACGATATCACAATATCGGTAAACTATTCTCAAAATATGCTTAGAGATGATGATTGAAAAACCTCTTCAATATAATATCAAAAATACTGCTTCCACATAATAGAACACAAAATAACAGATACTAGTAAGCAGACACTGTGGGTACCCTTGGCCATGTGAAGGCATGTTTAAACACATCTCAAATAAAATGTAACACATAATTTAAATATTAATGTGCCCAAAATACACAGATAAAAGTGCTAAATCAACACATTCCACAGTTAAGTGTGTAACAATTATACAGCAACATATTACACAGCACTGGATTAAGTCTGCAGCTTTAACATACCAAGCTAATGGTTTTAGCGTTAGTGAATGGTGTCTGCCATTGTGCTAGTTAGCATCTCAGCTACGCGTCCAGGTGCGTAGTGTTAGCGGCTAGCTTAACGTTAGCGGTTAGCATGGTAAAACGATCGCGTCACCGATGCGTTTTCTTCGTGAGGGACACGTCCGTTTTCTCCCGGCTGCACTCTCACAGGTCCAGGGCTCCACACTGGATTGTTTTAAGAGTTGTTTTTAATCCGAGTTTTAACAACTTTTATTGGAATGTCTTGACGAGGTAGGTATCGTTCGACGCGGGGTTTGCTCTCTGTTCTTCCAACAGCTCAAGGGGAAGTGAACTCTGCTCCGTGCAGGTCAACAGTCCGAGCTTCTTCCTGATTGGCTGACAGCACGTCCCCAACCCACCTCCTTCAAAATAAACTTCCTATTTATTTTCTCTCACATTTGAATTGGTTTTTAGACAAATATGTTTTTAATCTTTAACATTAATAACATACTGAATGAATTGACTTTTTAATATAAACTTAGCTCTTAATATAGATTTTTAACCTTGGTTACATATAGGTAACATGTATTACCTGCAGGCCTAGGTAACATACATTACCTGCAGGCCTAGGTAACATGTATTACCTGCAGGTCTAGGCCATCTCATTACGTAATTCCTAACGGAGATCTTCTCACACTCAAAACACATTTCCATCTCCGTCCCGCTCCCGTTGATTTCTATGCTCTATTCCGTCTCTATCACGTTACCAACAGTAAAATAGACTCCCGTACCGCGGGAATCTCGAAAAATTGCAAACAAATGTCAAAGTGAAATTAAATATTATCATTGTGAGATTATAACTTTTTGATGTTTATGTTTTATATTTCAGTTCAACATTTTTCAGAGCTAATATTTGTCGTTTCAATGCCACAGGCTACTGTCACTGTTCTACCTCCATAGAGGCTTCCACACTTCAAAATATCTGAACTGTTCCTTTAAGTGGAGACGTTCAGACACTAAGATGTTCAACATAACAACACCACTTGTTCTTCCCTCTCAGATTCGTCTCCTGTGTCAGAGGCAGCAGATCTGGATATGGATGGCCGCTTGATGAAAGGATCCAGAGGGAGGTCAAAGGTCAGTCTCATATTCACTCGGACTCCTCAAGGTCTTGAGGCCCTATTTTAACGATCTAAGCGCACAGCGTGAAGCGCCTGGCAGGTGCATTTAGGGCGTGTCCAAATCCACTTTTGCTAGTTTGATGGCGGTAAAAAGGGTCCTGTGTGCCGGGCGCCTGGTCCTAAAGGGTTGTTCTTAGTGTCTTCATTAATCAGAGGTGTGTTTTGGGCGTAACATGCAATCAACCAATCAGAGATCATCTCCCATTCCCTTTAAAAGTCAGGCACGTTTGGACCTTGGAGCATTGCTGTTATGATGGAGGATTAGCACCGTCATATTTTTATTTCTTTATTTGTTTATTCTTCTGCATGTGTGTGTGTGTGTGTGTGTGTGTGTGTGTGTGTGTGTGTGTGTGTGTGTGTGTGTGTGTGTGTGTGTGTGTGTGCTGCTGTGTGTCCCTGTGTGTGTAACAAGCATAGTGTGCGCACGCTGTGCACGAGCCTAGGAGCATTTTACTAATGCTCTGTTAAAATAACAATGAAATGCCCGTTATTGACTTTAGACCGTTTTTGGTGGTCAATGGGGCGATCACTTCCCGCTGCCTCAAGATAGCAATACTCCCAGAATGCACCTGAACACACCTCCCTGTAAGACCAGCACGCCCAGAATGCACCTGAACACACCTCCCTGTAAGACCAGCACGCCCAGAATGCACCTGAACACACCTCCCTGTAAGACCAGCACGCCCAGAATGCACCTGAACACACCTCCCTGTAAGACCATGGGCCTCAGATGGGTGCAGGTCCATTTGCTATTTAAACGACGTGGGCGCTGGACGGGAAACTGACAACTGCACCGGTCTTAAACTAGCAAAGAAACTTGCGTCGGGCTTTGCACTGCGCTGGGTGCAAGATAGGACCCTTAAGGCCTTTACACACCGGGGCGTGACGGATAAACGACACGAAAATGTGAAATAATGGCCTGCGAGGTGTCCTGTCCTGTGTTTCCCCAGCTGCTGAGTGGAGTGACGGGCGTCGGTAATAAAGTTTGCCGTCTGAACAGTCTTCCGTGTTGTTATATTATGTTTCTAAAAAAGGTCAACAACACTTGTGATTGGTTGATGTCTTTACTCGCGTTGTGAAAGCTCTGAAAAATTGACCTTGTTTCGGAAAAAAGTCGCTTTATCGCCGTGTAATAGTCACGTTGTGTTTGAAAGTACTCTTGACAAAGACAACGCTTCGGAAAAAATATATTGACGGGAAAAATCAGAAACGAAAAAACGTCCCTGGTGTGTAAAGACCTTTACCGTAAATATAGTATCAGCAGTACTTACATCGTCTGTCTGTCTGTCTGTCTGTCTGTCTGTTTCTGTCTCTCATTCTGTCTGTCTGTCTGTTTCTGTGTGTCTGTCTCTGTGTCTGTGTCTCTTTCTCTGTGTCTGTCTCTCTGTCTGTCTGTCTGTCTGTCTGTCTGTATACCTGTCTGTCAGGACGAGGCCAGGTTCTACAACGTGGATCTGGAGCGAGGTCCTACAGGTTTCGGTTTCTCTCTGAGGGGGGGCAGCGAGTACAACATGGGACTGTATGTTCTGGGACTGATGGATGGGGGGCCAGCCCAACGCAGCAACAAGATACAGGTAACACACACACACACACACACACACACACACACACACACACAGAAACACACACAGACACACACACACACACACACAGACACCACAGAAACACACACACACACTCACACAGACACAGAAACACACACACACACACACACATACACACACAGACACCACAGACACACACACACACACAACACCACAGAAACACACACACACACACAAACACACACAGACACACACACACACACACACAGACACCACAGAAACACACACACACACTCACACAGACACAGAAACACACACACGCTCACACAGACACAGAAACACACACACACACACACATACACACACAGAAACACACACACACACATACACACACAGAAACACACACACACACACATACATACACACACACACACACACAAACAAACACACACACAGACACACACACAAAGACACAGACATATACCCACACACACACACACACACACAGAACACACACAGACACACACACACACACAGACACCACAGAAACACACACACACTCTCACACAGACACAGAAACACACACACACACATACACACACAGAAACACACACACATACATACACACACACACACACAAACAAACACACACACACACACAGACACACACACAAAGACACAGACATATACCCACACAGACACACACACACAGAAACACACACACACACACAGAAACACACACACACACACAGAAACACACACACACAGAAACACACACACACACAGAAACACACACACACATACATACACACACACACAAACAAACACACACACAAACACACACAAACACACACACCCACACACACAAACAAACACACACATATAGACACAGACACACACACATACAGACACACACACACACACACACAGAGACACACACACAGAAACACACACACACACAGAAACACACACACACACATACATACACACACACACAAACAAACACACAAACACAAACACAAACACAAGCACAGACACACAGACACACACACACACACAGAAACACACAAAACACAAACACACACACACACACACACACAAAAACACAAACAAACACACACACAAACAAACACACACACACACACACACACACACACACACAAACAAACACACACACACACACACACACACCCACACACACAAATAAACACACACATGCACACACACACACACACACACAAAGAAACAAACACACACATACAGGTGTACACACACACACACGAGAAACACACCCGGTAACGCTGAATATCGTGATAACCTGCTCTAGCTTTTCCAGCGTCTCAGACACAGTTATGGTGATAATAACGGTCCTCAATGATGTGAAAAAGGGACACGACCGACCACAAAAAGGACGCCAAATAACCACGGAGACCCAAAACGACCCCGGAGAAAACTAAAATGACCAAAAAAAGAGACACAACACCAAAACAAAGAGACACAAAGGCTGTGTCTCAAACCGCACACTTCTGTCAGTCCACTACTAATGGTCACTGACCACTTCCTGCCGTAGCGCCCTCTTTGGATGGTTAGTGTCGTCCCAAAATGAACACTAATGTTAAAACGCTCACCGGAAATGACGAAAATCTTTTAGACTGACCTTTGTTGATCTGAGATGAAGACAGATTCAGCAACTGCACGGCCTACTTCGTTCTTAAAATGTTTCAGAAACATGTTTCGGTTATCTATTTTAGTACGATATGAGATATCATATTCTGAACGAGCCGCGTTCGTCCAATCAGCTGCCGGTCGACGTCCCTGGCCCCTCCCCCTTTCCGCTGCGTAGTCAAGATGGCGCCCATTTAGTGCGGTCATCTGGGTACTTTCAGTGCACTGACTTTTTGCGTTATCTCCACGATATACTTAAAGTGATGGTTCGGAGTAACTCACCCTAGGGTCCTTTGCACCATGACCTCAAGCCAAACACCCCCCCAGAAGCTTTTTTCACCTGGGTCTAACATTTGGAGAGTTAGCGTAGAGTAGTGTTAGCCGCTGATTAGCTTAGCGCAGGGGCTAATGGACCCACGTTTGTATCTTGTAAGTTACCCCACTAATAATGCCCGAAATGATACCAAACTTCTACACTAGTACAAATAGGTTATGCTCTCATAAAACGATGGATTGCAAAGTTTGTAAGTACACCAGAAGTTTATGAAAATAACACTTGCCTGCTCTCTTCTGCTCTCTGTTGCTGCTGCTGCTACCTAATGGGCAGTTAGACGAGTGCTTAGGGCCGTCTACAAATTACTACACCGAAAAGAGATGCAACAAAAATATTTATTAATTTAATGATTAAATAAGGTAATGTCTCCAAACTTACCTCAATTATAACTTGTCTCCTGCTAGTTATACTACAGCACTTTAAAAAATAAGTTAAATTAATAAATATTTTTGTTGCATCTCTTTCGGTGTTGTAATTTGTAGACGTCCTTAAGCACTCGTCTTACAGCAGCAACAACAACAGCAGAGAGCAGAAGCCAGCAGGCATGTTATTTACATAAACTTCTGGTGTACTCTACAAACTTTACAATCCATCGTTTTATGAGAGCATAACCTATATATACTAGTGTAGAAGTTTGGTATCATTTCGGGCATTATTAGTGGGGTGATTTACGAGATACATCACTGGATCCATTAGCCCCTGCGCTAAGCTATTCAGCTGCTAACGCTACTCTACGCTAACTCTCCCAATGTTAGACCCAGGTGAAAAAAGCTTCTGGGGGGGTGTTTGGCTCGAGGTCATGGTGCAAAGGACCCTAGGGTGAAATTACTCCCAACCATCACTTTAAAACTAAGTGCTTGAAGTGTGCAAGTAGGCGCTTTGAGAAAATGTACAGGGGGAAATACAAATAAATCAAAAAACAGAACATTTCTTGAGGAAGGACACCTAACCCCCCTTCCAGTCTTCCAGTCTTACAGTCTTACAGTCGTCCAGTCGTCCACAGAGCCAGGGGAAACACTGGGACTGAACTTTGGTATTGAATGACGATGTATTTTTTGGATACTTGAGACTTTAGAGGCAGTTCGGCCCTCGTTCTGAGGCGTCCACAGAGACCCGACAGAAGGAGGTTTTTCAGCGATCCTCTCTTTTTTGATATTAAATAATTTCATATATTTATGAGTCTCACTTCGTGCCTGCAGCAGCGCGGCTCGGAGCATCAAACATTCAGCATCCAGCTGCTTCCTCTCCGCTCCGTCCTTAAAATATTAAAACGGTCCCGACGTGCTGTTAGCGCCCTGCAGGCTACAGAGGAACATTTGAAATATAAAGGGTTCATTCAGAAGGATGAGATCAGGACATTTCATCATCGTTCAGTTCACACGTGACTTTAAAGGTGCCCTGCCACGCGTATTTCATGACTTTGTGGTAATGTCTGAAGTTCTACCATGGACTCTGTAACATTTTTTTGTGGAAAAAGGTAGCAGGAGCTAGCAGTTCATTTTCACATTCACAACATAATACAAACACAAACACATAGGCTATGGACCTGACATATTTCAATAAATGCAAGTAAAAACGGTTTTGTGTGGCAGGGCACCTTTAAAGGTCCCATGACATGGTACTCTTTGGATGCTTTTATATAGACCTTATTGGTCCCTAATACTGTATCTGAAGTCTCTTTATATAGACCTTAGTGGTCCCCTAATACTGTATCTGAAGTCTCTTTTATATAGGCCTTAGTGGTCCCCTAATACTGTATCTGAAGTCTCTTTTATATAGGCCTTAGTGGTCCCCTAAAACTGTATCTGAAGTCTCTTTTATATAGACCTTAGTGGTCTCCTAATACTGTATCTGAAGTCTCTTTTATATAGGCCTTAGTGGTCCCCTAATACTGTATCTGAAGTCTCTTTTATATAGACCTTAGTGGTCCCCTAATACTGTATCTGAAGTCTCTTTTATATAGACCTTAGTGGTCCCCTAATACTGTATCTGAAGTCTCTTTTATATAGACCTTAGTGGTCTCCTAATACTGTATCTGAAGTCTCTTTTATATAGGCCTTAGTGGTCCCCTAATACTGTATCTGAAGTCTCTTTTATATAGGCCTTAGTGGTCCCCTAATACTGTATCTGAAGTCTCTTTTATATAGGCCTTAGTGGTCCCCTAAAAACTGTATCTGAAGTCTCTTTTATATAGACCTTAGTGGTCTCCTAATACTGTATCTGAAGTCTCTTTTATATAGGCCTTAGTGGTCCCCTAATACTGTATCTGAAGTCTCTTTTATATAGACCTTAGTGGTCCCCTAATACTGTATCTGAAGTCTCTTTTATATAGACCTTAGTGGTCCCCTAATACTGTATCTGAAGTCTCTTTTATATAGACCTTAGTGGTCTCCTAATACTGTATCTGAAGTCTCTTTTATATAGACCTTAGTGGTCCCCTAATACTGGATCTGAAGTCTCTTTTATATAGACCTTAGTGGTCCCCTGATACTGTATCTGAAGTCTCTTTTATATAGACCTTAGTGGTCCCCTAATACTGTATCTGAAGTCCCTTTTATATAGACCTTAGTGGTCTCCCTAATACTGTATCTGAAGTCTCTTTTATATAGGCCTTAGTGGTCCCCTAATACTGTATCTGAAGTCTCTTTTATATAGACCTTAGTGGTCCCCTAATACTGTATCTGAAGTCTCTTTTATATAGACCTTAGTGGTCCCCTAATACTGTATCTGAAGTCTCTTTTATATAGACCTTAGTGGTCTCCTTATACTGTATCTGAAGTCTCTTTTATATAGACCTTAGTGGTCCCCTAATACTGGATCTGAAGTCTCTTTTATATAGACCTTAGTGGTCCCCTGATACTGTATCTGAAGTCTCTTTTATATAGACCTTAGTGGTCCCCTAATACTGTATCTGAAGTCTCTTTTATATAGACCTTAGTGGTCCCCTAATACTGTATCTGAAGTCTCTTTTATATAGACCTTAGTGGTCCCCTAATACTGTATCTGAAGTCTCTTTTATATAGGCCTTAGTGGTCCCCTAATACTGTATCTGAAGTCTCTTTTATATAGACCTTAGTGGTCCCCTAATACTGTATCTGAAGTTCCTTTTATATAGACCTTAGTGGTCCCCTGATACTGTATCTGAAGTCTCTTTTATATAGACCTTAGTGGTCCCCTAATACTGTATCTGAAGTCTCTTTTATATAGACCTTAGTGGTCCCCTAATACTGTATCTGAAGTCTCTTTTATATAGACCTTAGTGGTCCCCTAATACTGTATCTGAAGTCTCCTTTATATAGACCTTAGTGGTCCCCTAATACTGTATCTGAAGTCTCTTTCCCAAAATTCAGCCACTAGAGCCAGTCCCAGAATGAGCTTTCCTTAGGATGTGCCATTTCTGTGTCTGTAGCTATTGAGGAGGAGAGGGGGGGGGCAAGGTGGAGGGTGGGGGTGTGGCCTTGACCAACTGCAACTTTGCTCGTTTGAAAGCCATGATGTGTCTCTCTCTCTCTCTCTCATGGGTGGGCCAAATTCTCTGGGCGGGCAAAGCAGAGAAAGGGGAGGTAACCTTTCTCCTTATGACCTCATAAGGAGAAGAATCCTGATTGGTCCATCTGAGCTTTCATTTTCTCAAAGGCAGAGCAGGATACCCAGGGCTCGGTTTACACCTATCATCATTTCTAGCCACTGGGGGACCATAGGCAGGCTGGGGGAACTCATATTAATGTTAAATAACCTCATAAAGTGACATTTTCATGCCATGGGACCTTTTAAAGCTTTTTTTTCCCAACATTTTTGTCACTTTTTTAACATTTGTCACTTTTTTCAAAGTTCTTTTACCAATAGTTTTTTTTCTTCGAATGCTACCTGGAACCTGAAAATGAGCATAATGTGAGCACTTTAATAAAGGTGTACCCGTCCTGGCAGGTGTCGGACCAGCTGGTGGAGATTAACGGAGACAGCACATCGGGGATGACTCACAGTCAGGCTGTGGAGCAGATCAGGAGGGGGGGGCACCGAATCCACCTCATCCTCAAGAAAGGAAACGGATACGTGCCCGACTACGGTGAGACAAGCTGACGCAGGACAGACAGAGAGTAACAAATATCAGTCCCTCCAGAAAAACGCGATTATGCGATCGCATAATTCAACGCATAATCAGCCAAAGTCTGCATATATATGCGGGGGGGGGGGTATTCTTCAAATACAGCGCACTTTCGGCGCATAAATTTCCGCATTTTCGTTGCAAAAAAGTCCCATAATATACAGTACAGGCCAAAAGTTTGGACACACCTTCTAATTCAATGTGTTTCTTTATTTTCATGATTTCTTTATTTTCATGACTATTTACATTGTAGATTCTCACTGAAGGCATCAAAACTATGAATGAACACATATGGAATTATGTACTTAACAAAAAAAGTGTGAAATAACTGAAAACATGTCTTATATTTTAGATTCTTTAAAGTAGCCACCCTTTGCTTTTTTTAATAACTCTGCAAACCCTTGGTGTTCTCTCAATGAGCTTCATGAGGTAGTCACCTGAAATGGTTTTACCTTCACAGGTGTGCTTTGTCAGGGTTCATTAGTGGAAGTTTTTCCCTTATTAATAAAAAAAGCAAAGGGTGGCTACTTTGAAGAATCTAAAATATAAGACATGTTTTCAGTTATTTCACACTTTTTTTGTAAGTACATAATTCCATATGTGTTCATTCATAGTTTTGATGCTCGCGAGAATCTACAATGTAAATAGTCATGAAAATAAAAAGGAAACGCATTGAATGAGAAGGTGTGTCCAAACTGTTGGCCTGTACTCATATCTAGCAGAAAGTTGAAAAATGTTGCGTTTACTTCACACAAGAGCAGCCATTTTCCCCTGTTGCCATGGGAACGTTATGAAGTGACGTAATTACGACGTGAAACATCATCGAAAAGCAGCGTGGGGGGAATCACTGTTTTTTCTCTTTTTCATCAAACTGCAGTTTTTGCAAGTTCCCGCAATTTCATCGAATTAAAATTGCATAAATATCATATATAGCATATTCCATCGCATTTTTTTTTAAGAAAACTTGCCGCATTTATTTATTTATTTTATTAGGATCCCCATTAGCTGATGCAACAAATGCATCCGCTACTCTTCCTGGGGTCCACACATAACACATAACATGAATAAACATACAATCCTACACCGAGACAGCTAATTCTCAAATTATAATCAATATAATCAATCAACAATCACAACAAAAACTCAGCGTTTTTCTGGAAGGACTGAAATATGAAGTAGCAGTAAAATGGAAGTACGTAAAGCTGGGGAAGAAATCCCCCAATAAACTTTCAGATATTGTAATTCAAGTGTTTTGTTTGGCCGTTACCTTTCTTTTCTTTGACCCATAGGGGTGATTTACAGGGGGATGAGGGAGTTACAACCCCAATAATTAAAACTGTCCGGTGCAGCCCACCCCAAATATCTAATCTTAATTTATTTTTCATAAATAGAGATATTTGCACCATAACTTGATGCAGAAAAGACACAAATTGTTGCAGAAACATTCACCAGAATGCAGGAAATTAAGTGTTTTGATTTGCACAAAAGGGTTCCCCAATGTTGAACCCAAAGTTACACCCATGGTTCTGTTAAAGGACCACGCCGACTTATTGGGCCTTTGTCTTATTCCCCGTATCCCCCAGAGTTAGATAAGTCCATACGTACCCTTCTCATCTCCGTCTGTTGTAACTCTGTAGAGTCACAGGGTGCACAAATAACAAGGTCACATGACACACAGCCATCTTCTAACCGTATACATACTGGGAACTATATTCTCAGAAAGCGAAGCACTGCTACTCTCTGCTACTTGGGCGGAGTGATATGCGTGCAGCACCTGAGAAGCACCGGACAGAGAGTAGAAATGCTTTATTTTTCTGAGAATATAGTTCCCAGTGTGTATACGGTTAGAAGATGGCTGTGTGTCATGTGACCTTGTTATCTGTACACGCTGTGACTCTACAAATCACAACATGGAAATAGGAACATGTTGGTGTTATTTTATCACTTATTCGGAGCAGTAGGCTAGATGGAGCCGGTTACCTCCAGGATCTGTGCTAAGCTAGGCTAGATGGAGCCAGTTACCTCCAGGATCTGTGCTAAGCTAGGCTAGATGGAGCCAGTTACCACCAGGATCTGTGCTAAGCTAGGCTAGATGGAGCCAGTTACCTCCAGGATCTGTGCTAAGCTAGGCTGGATGGAGCCAGATACCAAAAGGAAAGGCCCGTAAGGTGGGGGCGGGGGGGGCTCCCCTGCAACAGTGGTGGGCAACGGGGGCTGGGGTTGGGCCGTTTGGGCACAGGTTGCGTGCTAAGGCACCCCTGGGGGCCCCCTGCGAGCCGGGCACGGGCGGGTATAAGGGATATGGTGCCGCTTACCACCCCGAGATGAGCTAAGGTAAGGGTAAGTGTTTGTTTCCCGCTGCTAAGAGGCTAAACAATCAAAAGGTGGTACAATGGCCCAAAAAAGAAAAACAAAAGGGCCATTGGTCTGCGATTCGTAAGCGGGATGGGGTGCTTGCAAGTGGGGGGGGGAAAGAGTGGCCACATTATATAATAGGCAGGAACCAGGCTTGCATAGGGCACGCCCCCTGACATACTATGACCGATCGTCCAAACACACAACAAAACGGGGCCAAGCAAGAACATGTGTTAAAAAAAATGCAAAGTGCGGTAATGACCCAAAAAGGGGGGTTTGAACAAAGGGGGGGGAACAGAGGTCGGTGAGGGCCGCCTCTTGCGAGCACCGGGAGCGCGCACCGGGGGGCTGGGGGCCCCCCTCTGGGAGGGTGGCTGTCTCCGGGGGGCCGTCGGGGGCGCCACCCCCAAAACCCCCCTTCCCCACCCCTTATGCCTTTGCCCTCTGTTAACCACAGCGCCCCCCGGCCCGTCCCCCTTTGCCTCTCCCCCTTCCCACAACACCCACCCCCCCCCCCCACCCCCCCTACGACCTGTCCTGACAGTCCCCTACCCCCTTGGCTTCCTGCTTTTCCCCCCCCTTTCTTTGTGCACGCTGCGCTCCCGGCAGGGCGCGCCCCGCCCCCCGTGCGGTGGGCCCCCTGTAACACAGGTTGGGTTGCCCCCCACCATGCCAGAACCAGCATCGGCGCAGAGCGGAGCCTTTGCTCTCTCCCCCCCCCCCTTTTCTCCCTTACCCACACCCCCCTTTAACTTGCCTCCAACTTATAATAACAAACAACCATTTTTTTATTGTATTCCCCCACCTCCCGCCCCCCAGCCTCCTTCAACAATTACTCCCTTATTTAAACAACATTTTTAATTTTTTTTTTCCCTCCATTAGTATTTTTCCCCCCCCCCTTTATTTTTTTTTTTTTTAATCCCCTCTTTATATATTTTTTTATTATTAGCCATACTCCCCTCTACTTTTTTTTCCCCCCCTACTATTTTTCTACTTTACTTTTTTTTCATCATTTTTTTACCCTCCCCATTTGTTTTTTTTTTTCACTGACATAATCTTTTTTTTTTTTTCCTTTTTTCCTTTTTTGTTTCTTTTTTTTTTTTTTTTTAAAAAACATGAAACAGCCCGAAATCACCACCAACAACCACCCCCAAACTCCATATAAAAAAACATTTAGACTTTTAGCAGAGCCAGCATATCTCCACCAGACTCCATGTAAATAATCAGGACTTTTAGCATGTATAGAGCCAGCATATCTCCACCAGACTCCATGTAAATAATCAGGACTTTTAGGGTGTATAGAGCCAGCATATCTCCACCAGACTTCATGTAAATAATCAGGACTTTTAGCGTATAGAGCCAGCATATTTCCACCAGACTCCATGTAAATAATCAGGACTTTTACTGTATTATAGAGCCAGCATATTTCCACCAGACTCCATGTAAATAATCAGGACTTTTAGCGTGTATAGAGCCAGCATATCTCCACCAGACTCCATGTAAATAATCAGGACTTTTAGTGTGTATAGAGCCAGCATATCTCCACATGTAAATGGGTGAATGAAGGGTTTATTTCAACCAAACCAGAGTGGTGATTGTTGGAACAGTGGAAAGATGAACCAAGATGGCTTTTGGTAGTTTTATTTAGTTTCTTTCGACTTTGAATGAAGTGTGTTTTACAATGATAAAAGTCCTGATTATTTACATGGAGTCTGGTGGAGTTTGGTGATGGTGATTTCGGGGCTGTTTCATGTTAAACAAAAAGGATTTTACTCTTTAACCAAAAGGTCTAATCTCTGTTGGGGATCCTTTCCATAATCAAAAGAGAACTTTCAGCAGACGCAAACTGATGCTGAATATTTGTATTATAGGGTTACATTGCAGCTTGTTTCGGTCTCGCTTAATACTGGACCAGTTTCAAAGACCCATCAGTCACTTAGACACAAAAAAATGGGAACATACCCTTTAATGATGTGGTAGATGAGTTATTAACAGTTCCATGTCATCATTAAGTTGTGGTTACGTGTTAATAAGACAATGGTGTTAATATTGTGCCTTCCGTCTGACAGTAGAAGAAGAAGCTCAGTGAAAACACAGCAGCATCTGGTGGACGCTGGAGGAACTGCAGCTCAACATGTTTATTTCTCTGTTTGTCTGCCAGGCCCTGAGGAAGGAGCCCTCTCCCCCTCCTCCTCTTCACACACAGAGGAGACGCATGTGGAAACAGTAACCGTGACAACCGCCTCCCTCTGCCAGCAGCGGAGGGGAGGAGGTGGTACAGAAGGAGAAGAAGGAGGAGGAGGAGGAGGAGGAGAGAGGAGGAAGACAAGGAGAGAGGGAGAAATCAAACGAAGAACAACAGGAGGAAGAGGAGGGTTAGGGCCTCCTGATTTGGACCTAGACGTGGTGGAGAAGGAGGCACGAGAGGAGGAGGAGGAGGAGGAGAGGAGGAGGAGAAGCCAGACTGTCAGGCAGAAGGGGAAGTGGGAGAACCAGAGGGAGCAGGGGAGGAGGAGCAGAAGCTTACCCAGGATCAGTGCTCGATCCTGGGACGCGTTGCTTCCGCCGGAGGGGGTGGAGGTAGAGGAGGAGGAGGAGGAGAGGAGGAGGAGGAGGAGGAGGGCGACAGTCGCCAACAGGGAGGGGGAGGAGAGGCGGGAGAGAGATGACATCACCCCCCGCCGCGCAAAGCATTCTGGGAGTTCCGGTGCGCCTCAGAAGGCCGTGTTTTCTTTCCTCATGCCGAGGGACGACGAGAGCGAATTCGACAGCGAATCAGCAGCCAGCTTCTCAGAGGTCAGCCAATCGGCAGCCAGCGTCGCCACGGTCGCCGGGTGGAGGGAGGATTCCGACTGGAGGAGAGCAGAGTCGCCGTGGCAACAGGGGAATGCTCCGGGCCCCTGGCTGAAGCCGAGCCCGCAGAAACTGACAAAGGTTTTGATTGGCTGTCGGCTCGGTGGGCGGGAAGCTCTCTCTCTCTGATTGGCTCACAGCGAGGACATTCTCGTTTTCTCTTTCGCTGATATACTTTAGTGGCTACTTATAAGGGCTTTTTTGATTGGCCTGCTCACGGAAGACCCGCCTTTGCCTGCGTCTTATTGGATGACAGCAGACATTTTCCGTTTCCTGCTTGAAGGATTAAAAAGCAAGCAGACAAGGACTTGTTTTTGATTGGCTGGTGGGTGGGTTTTGAGGCCTCTGATTGGCCAGTGACATCACAGCTGCAAACACAGCCGCCGAATTAACCAACAATATTGCATTTATTTTACCCATAATCCCTCAGTGCATCCTGAGACCTGTACCATGAAGCCATGTCAGTGTGTTATCCAGCTATCTTTCTGGCATCACGACGCCGGTTCACTTTTGATTTAACGCAACTTCAGAGGAGCCAATCAAAACCATGTCAGGCGATTTTCGAAAAAAAATTTGGACTCGCATAGTAAAAGCTATTGTGCTGTGTTATAGACCCAATCGCAATGTTTGTTTGCAACAACTTCCAGGTAGAAACCTCCTCTGACGCTGAGCAAATGGAGGAACGAGGAACAACTGAATATACTCTCACTGCCTTCATCTGAAATGCATTGTAGCGGCCAAAGCCGTTTTAAAACAGCCGGTGTTGGTAGCCATCTTGCAATGTTTACTAATGACGTGGACGTCTCAGCGCTGTCATCTTCTGTTCAGCTCGCCTCTGGCCCGCCCACATCAGATACAGCGATGTGATTGGTGCAGCTCAGCTACAAGGGCATAGTTAATGAGCATCATTACTGAATGCCGGAGTGACTATAACAATTACAACAACTAATTACAAATTGTGCTCTTGCGGTACTCTATATGCCCTATTTCTGTTACCGTGGCGGCAGAAATTTACCGCCACTACAAAATCAACAAAGAGGAAACCCTGTAAATAAGAAGGTTTTTTATTTTCAGATGGACCTGCTGGACAAAGTGGGTAACTGGCTTCATGATGCAGCGTTTTGGGATCACTGATGTTGGGTAACAGAGTGAGCTTAAAGTCTTTGCTGCTCTCTGTTTGTCACATCACCTTCATCCTCCTCCTCCTCTTCCTCTTCTTCCTCCTCATCATCATCATCATCATCATCATCATCTGCAGAACTTTAAACTCGTATGCAAACAACATGAGAACCTTTCAGTCGCCTCCGCCACAGACTGAAGGAGCCGTCCTGTGATTATTCTGTAATCTGAGCATGTGAATATCACTCTGGAATGATTTTTTTATTTTTATAAGCTGAACATGTAAAGGCTCAATGACATCATTATTATTATTATTAATATTAATATTATTAGAGATTAAATAGAACAGATATGATGTGATTTGCCTGCTTGCTTGTAAAAAAAAAAAAGAGAAAATGTTGCCCTGATGATGTAACAGAGCCATAACACACACACACACACACACACGCACACGCACACACACACACACAGACACACACACACAGACACACACACACACTCTCACTCTTCAGGTCCAGCTGTGGTCCTGTTTATACCCATAACATTGCCGTGGCAACTCGGCCGAGAGGATAACCTGTTTGTTTCTATAGCAACAGCCACAGTGGAGAGCAGGTAACAAAGCGATCTGCAGCTCCGGATCATAACAAGTGCCTCATTATATTTCAGCCTTTGTCCTGCAGAGCGGCAGCACGCCACTTCCTGTTCACAGCCCGCCACCTCACACACAGCCCGCGACCTCACACACAGCACACGACCTCACACACAGCCCGCCACGTCACACACAGCACGCCACGTCACACACAGCACACACGTCACACACAGCACGCCACGTCACACACAGCACACGACATCACACACAGCACGCCACGTCACACACAGCACGCCACGACATCACACACAGCACGCCACGTCACACACAGCACACGACATCACACACAGCACGCCACGTCACACACAGCACACGACATCACACACAGCACGCCACGTCACACACAGCACACGACATCACACACAGCCCGCCACCTCAAACACAGCCCGCCACGCCACACACAGCACGCCACTTCCTGTTCACACCCCGTACGCATAGGTTTTCATGCGATACCATAGAAACCAGTTCAAGAGAATGCGTTAAATGTAGCATGTAAAGAAGTTAAACTCCTGACCTAAAAGATACATATGAAACTCTCTCATCCCCCAATCACATCCTTCTGTCTGTCTGTCTGTCTGCCTGTCTGTGTGTCTGTCTGTCTGTCTGTCCATCTGTCTGCCTGCCTGTGTATCTGTCTGTCTGTCCATCTGTCTGCCTGCCTGTGTATCTGTCTGTCTGTCCATCTGTCTGCCTGCCTGTGTGTCTGTCTGTCTGTCTGTCTGTCTGTCTGTCCAGCCTCTGCAGTTACACTACATCTCCCACACACCCCTGCGCTGCCCTTTAGCCCCGCCCCCTCAGCCTGCTCTCTCTCTCTCTTTTTAAAAGGGGATTTTTGGATCTTTCTTCGTCTATGCATTTTCTACAGACTGTCTGCCGTTGATCGGTCCTCTGATAAGCAGCTGATCTGGGGGATCATCGCGGAGCCCGGGACTCTAATGAGTCCTAAAGATGGGTCTGGAATAATTCAGGTTCTGGTCCAAAGACTTTGGGTCCAGAAAAGGATTCACAAGTTTCCTTTCATCAGCTCTGCTCTCGGACCGAAGGGGGAAGGTGACGCTGAACTCTGCCGGTTTAATAACGCTACGCTGACTCAAGCAACTAGTGGGTCAGTGGTTGCCCCAAAAAGCCCAGGATGATGTCATCAAATGTCTCGTTTTTGACCCCAAACTCAAAGATCTTCAGTTTCCTGTCCCAGAGGAGAGAAGACACTAGAACAATATTCACATTTAACACGCTGACGTCACACATGTTTACCTGTTTTTACATTAAAAAAATGACTGAAAATAGCTCCACACTTTATGTAAGTCTTTAAGTGAGTTTGTAAGGTAGGGAAGGAAAGAAGGATGAAAGAAAGGAGGTAAGGATGGACAGGAAAGGGAAGGAAGGATAAATAAGGGAGGATGGGAAAATGGAAGGTAAGGAGGGAAGATGGAACAAAGGAAGTGCGTGGGAAAGGAGGAAGGAAAGGAAAGGGATGAAAGAAAGGAGGTAAGGATGGACAGGAAAGGGAAGGAAGGATAAATAAAGGAGGATGGGAAATGGAAGGAAGGAAACAAGAAGGAACAAACGAAGTAGGAAAGGATGAAAGAAAGGAGGTAAGGATGGACAGGAAAGGGAAGGAAGGATAAATAAAGGAGGATGGGAAATGGAAGGAAGGAAACAAGAAGGAACAAACGAAGTAGGAAAGGATAAAAGAAAGGAGGTAAGGATGGACAGGAAAGGGAAGGAAGGATAAATATTGGAGGATGGGAAAATGGAAGGTAAGGAGGGAAGATGGAACAAAGGAAGTGCATGGGAAAGGAGGAAGGAAAGGAAAGGGATGAAAGAAAGGAGGTAAGGATGGACAGGAAAGGGAAGGAAGGATAAATAAAGGAGGATGGGAAAATGGAAGGTAAGGAAAGAAGATGGAAGAAAAGGAAGTATGTAGGAAAGGAGGAAGGAAAGAAGAATGAAAGAAAGGAGGTAAGGATGGACAGGAAAGGGAAGGAAGGATAAATAAAGGAGGATGGGAAATGGAAGGAAGGAAAGAAGATGGAACATAGGAAAGGGGGAAGGACAGAAGGATTAAAGAAAGGAGGTAAGGATGGACAGGAAAGGGAAGGAAGGATAAATAAGGGAGGATGGGAAAGGAAAGTAAATGAAAGTGGGTAAGGAAAGAAGATGGAACAAAGGAAGTATGTAGGAAAGGAGGAAGGGAAGGAAAGAAATGCAGAGAAGGAAGGATGAAAGGAAGGAGGGAGGATTCCGTGTCCTGTCCCAGAGGAGAGAAGAAACTAGAACATATTTACATTCAACACGCTGACATCACACAAGTTTGACTGTTTTTCTTTTCATATAAAAATGACTCAAAGTGATTAATGGATTATCAAAACAGCTCTACCCTTTATGTAAGTCTTTAAGATAGCACATAAGGAGGGAAGGAAAGAAGAAAGAAAGAAGGTATGTAAGGATGAAAAAGACAAAAACATTTGGTGAAAAAAATGACGAAAAAGTGACAAAACCATCGGGGAAAAGTGACGAAATTTTCACACAAAAAAAAGTTTTATTTTGAAATTTGGACCCAGATGGTCAGATGGGAAGACAACGCAAAGGTCACCACGTAGAAACACCCTGCTGCATTCTGGGAAAAATGTCTCAGTTCACATTCTGAATGTCTGTGTGTATTTTAACAGGAAGTCTACATAGAACGTGATTCAATGTAGACCAAAAAGTGGAAAAATTATTATTTTTAAATTAATTATTTTTTTGAAAAAAGTGATGAAATTATTTTATGAAAAAAGTGACCAAAAAAAAAGTCACAAAAAAAATAATTAATAATAATTAATAATTAATTAATAATAATTTGAAATTTGGACCCAGATGGGAAGGTCACACAGCAGAGTCACGTAGAAACACCCTGCTGCATTCTGGGAAATGTCTCAGTTCACAGCTGAATGTCTGTGTGTATTTTAACAGGAAGAGTCTGTCGGTACACGATCCGTTCTGCGCAAAATGTTCGCGCATGCGCTGTATGTACGAGGATTTACGACACTGACCGATCTGTTCCACGCTTCTGGTCGACAGCCAAGCTAACGTTAGTTTAGCTAACAGCTAATTCAGCTAACCGCTAGCTGAGACAGCATGTAATAACTTTGAAAGACCCTCAAAATAAAACTTGAAAATAAACGTTAACATATATAACAGCTGTTAGGTCAGCTCTACTTGTGCTCATTTAAAATACAATCACTCAATACTTGTCTTTATTGTTATTACTGTAAAGTCTTAATGAAGCTGTAGCTGCTTCTCCCATTAAGTTTGACTTAACGTTATTTTAGACTGAATCTAGCTGTCAGCTAGCGGTTAGCCGTATTAGCTGTTAGCTAAACTAACGTTAGCTTTCCCCGTGGAGGCTACCCATTGGCTAGCGTGGAACAGATCGTGCAGGTCGTATCCTCGGTAACACAGCATTATCTTGCGCATGTGCAGAACGGATCGTGTACCGACAGAGTCCATATTATCAGTCCTTCCAGAAAAATGGGAGTTTTTTTGTGATTGTTGCTAGGCAAAAATCCTTAATTATGCGCCAC
>NC_053116.1:38949203-38954203 GCF_010015445.1 Perca fluviatilis
GTGTAGTCCCTGAACACACTCACCACATGTGTTAAAATTCTACACATGTCATTTTTAACACATCTCTTTTTGCAGTGATACAGTTTCCTACGTCCATTTTAAATCTCTGTTTTAAGAAATCATTAGTGGGATAAATCCTATTCATAATTTTAAATTGCATTTCTTTCACCTTTGGCAGGAACAGGAAATTTTAAGTATTTACATCTAATTTTTCTTTAATGTCTCCTTAGTCTTTGAGAATACACTGCAAAAAGAGATGACACAACTCTTGTGTTAAAAATGACACAACATGTGTAGAATTTTAACACATGTGGTGAGTGTGTTCAGGGACTACACATGTTGTGTCATTTTTAACACATCTCTTTCTGCAGTGAGCGTACCGCACTTGCCTACAGAGGGGGGAAGTAGATACCAGGCAAGTGAAGGTCTGGTCTGAGGAGGCTACGCTGGCCCTGCAAGGCTGCCTGGACTGCACCTTATGGGAGGAGTTTGTCCAATCTTCACGGGACATAGATGAACTGACTGAAGTGGTCAGCTCATGGGTTGCATATTGTGAGGACACGGTATTATATTATATATATTCCTAAAAAAGTTGTCAAAATATACCCAAATAACAAGCCATGGGTGAGAAAACAACTTAAAGACTTGTTGAAAAAGAAAAAGCTAGCATTTAGACAAAATAATTTTCAGGAATTATACAGCATTCAAAAGGAAATTAAACTTGAAATTAAAAGGGCTAAATGGGACTATAAACTCAAAGTGGAACACAAACTTAGTAATAACCTTTTAGGCTCAGCATGGGACAGTATTAAAACAATGGTGGGTCTAAATGACAAAACAAAGAAAAGGGTGGCACTGGATATATCCCTGGCCCAAGAACTAAATCATTTTTATTCAAGATTTGACAAATATGATTTTAGCAACGAAATTGTTGGCCAAAAATAGTCCTTACTTCCCCTGTCCCAATCACCTGTCTGCTTCTCTACACAAAGTGTTGTGAACATCTTTAAACACTGCAAAGCCAAAACAAGTCGGCCCAGACAACATTGGTAGCCGTGTTCTCTCCTGTTGTGCAGAACAGCTAGGCCCCATTTTTTATTATATTTTTAATCAATCGATGTGTCAACAGACGCTTCCTGACTTATGGAAACAGTCTATTATAGTTCCTGTTGCCGCCCAAAGATTTTAAATGACTACAGACCCATAGCCCTTACGTCACTTGTGATGAAGTCCTTTGAAAAGCTGATCAAAAGAGAACTGACATTTAGGACGAACAGTCTCCTCGACCCACTACAGTTTGCATATAGACTCAACAGAGGGGTCCAGGATGCAACTGTGACAGTACTCAACCTCATCCTTAACATCTTGAGGGAAATAAACACCGCGCTAGACTACTGTTTGTGGATTTTTCTTCAGCCTTTAACACCATTCAGCCGCACCTGTTGGTCGAGAAGCTCTTGCATCAGTTCCAACTGGAGGCCAACCTTGTGGGCTGGATATTGGACTTCCTTACCAATAGGTCTCAGCGAGTGAGGGTAAATGGTCACTTCTCTGACTGGGCCCTCTCATCAACTGGCTCACCGCAGGGGTGTGTTCTTTCCCCCCCTCCTCTATATTCTGTACACCAACGACTGCTGCTCTGGGACTGAAAACCGACACTTTGTCAAGTTTGCTGATGATGCGGTTATTGTCAGCTTACTGAACAACGAGGAAACTTCACACGGTCCGGTCATGGATCACTTTGTATCATGGTGCCAGGAGGCCTTTCTTGAGCTGAACACCTCAAAGACAAAAGAAATGTGTATTGACTTTAGGCATAATGTCACTAACAATGTAAAAACTAGTATAAATGGTCAGGAAATAGAGGTTGTTAAAGAGTACAAGTATTTAGGATCCATTATTGATGATAAGTTGTGCTTCGAGCCGAATACTAGTTTGCTTTGCAAGAAAGGCCAGCAGCGCCTGTATTGCCTTAGAAAGCTGGCCAAGTTTAATGTGGACAAGACCTTGTTGACCCTTTTCTATCGGTCCTTTGTTGAGTCAGTTGTCACCTTCTCCTTAATCTTGCTGGTATGGGTCCATTACCTCTCCAGATTAATTAAGGTGAGCAGCAGTATCACAGGTTCTAGGCAAAAAAGGTCTGGAGGAACTCTATCAGAAGCAGATGCTAAGAAGGGCTGAATCTATCCTGTCAGATAGTTCTCATCCCTTACGGGCTGAATTTCAGATGTTGCCATCCGGATCACGCTTTATACTTCCAAAACTCAGAACAAATAGATATAAACACTCCTTTGTACCTGCAGCCATTCTACTTTTTAATTCTATAAAGAACCATAGATAACTTGATTTATTTATGTTTTTAAATTTGCCTGCAAGGTAGGCATTCTCTGTATTGTGTGTACGATTGTGTGTGATTTTATTATACTACCTGCTGCACAACAAATTGCCCCACTGGGGGACAAATAAAGTAACTTGACTTGACTTGACTAATGTAGGCCTAACAAAATTTCTGTTTACATATTCTGGTATGTGTTTTTGCACATTCAGGCAGTGCCATGTGCTCAGTGCTGTATAGTTTGATGTATCCAAGATATTTAGTATTAGAGCACTGCAGAATGTTTGGTGGGGTTGTGCATATGGGCTAATATAGCCAGTAAACAGTGTAAGCAGTGTAAACAGTAGGCTAAACAGTGGGCCAGTGGACAGTCAGTACATAACGGTTGTTATAGGAGGTAGTGGAAGTGGTGGAGAGGGGGGAGAGGCAGAAAGTCTCTCTCTCTCTCCTCTTCCCTTTTTGTGAAGCATTGTAGAGTAGTATGTGTGTAGTCTTGAGCTGATCACGCTCTTCTGCTCTGTGACAGTGCCTGTGGAGTGGATGGCAGTCATTGTCCAAAATGTTGAGCAGTTGTTTTTTTTTCAGGGTCCTTTTTATCTGATATTGAAGTGATGCACTCCAAGTTCAGCGCCCACAGAGACAGAGCCAGACTCTGAGCCTGGAGCGGTAAGGAGGTGAAGTGGACCTAAACCAGGTTTTGATGTGTGCTCTCTAGCCTCGCAGCAGAGTTCTGCACAGCCTGGAGACGCTGGAGCTCCTTCTTACTCCGACAGGTAAACACACTGTTACAGTGATCACAGCGAGAGGAAATGAAAGCATGAATGATCATCTCCAACTCTCCCAACTCTCCCCAACTCTCCCCCCTCCAAATCGCACAGTGTTTGGTGCATTTGACAAAGTGCAGTGTGCATTATCGGACAGAATGTAATATGATGCACATGTATAAATTGTATTATAAATTGTCATCCGCCCATCTCTCTTTTGGGCAACGACCGGAATAGAGCTCCGAGGGACGTCAGGGGGTCAGGGGGTCCCTGGAGACACAAAGAGGGAAATAAATGGATGATTGCCTCAGACATGTCAGTGTTCAGGGGTCCGTTGCTTCATAATAACCAACCCCAGAAAGTGTGTTCTGGTGTGTTTAACGAACAAAATGTAAAAAAAAACGAGTACGCTCACCAACCGTTTACTGTTTGTGTGTGTGTGTGTGTGTGTGTGTTTGTGTGTGTGTGTGTGTGTGTGTGTGTGTGTGCTGTGGTTGCTAATCTCCTCTCGTCATCCATCAACAGCTCAGTGCCATAACCGCCCGGAGACAGAGAGAGAGAGAGAGAGAGAGAGAGACAGAGAAAGAGAGAGACAGAGTGAGAGAGAGACAGACAGACAGACAGACAGACAGAGAGAGAGTGAGCGAGAGACAGAGAGAGAGAGAGAGAGAGAGGTAGCGAGCCTTTTGGCCAGCCTCCGACCACCAACCGCCCTCTGTACCTTCTGTTCATCTCCCTTTTCCTCTCTTGGCCTTTTTATTTCTGGGTCCGGAAAACCAGAAGCCTCCTGAGTTGCACAAGAGCGGCTTCCATGCAGCAGACAGCCTTGGGGGGTGGGGGGTGGTCTGGGGTCAGACCAGTGACACCGGAAGTCTACTTTCATATTCATACGTGATGCTCTTCACGCAGGCTGAGGCCTCTTCTGTCACACCAAGACCCCTCTGAGCAACAGCTGGATGAGAAGAGGAGAAACCAGCAGCCATTGGTGGAAGAAACTGGAAGCTTAGAGCATCAAACGTGTGTGCACATGTAAACAGGACCGACCAGCTTCCTGTTTCGGTGTCAGGTGCACAATAATGCAGCCTGCAAACAGGGCCGATTCCAGGATTTTTTAAGTGGGGTGGCACACTGTGGACCAATAATCAGTCAGGGGGGGGTCAGCATAGGAAATCTGTTTAGAAATATAGGAAATATTGGATTGGATAGAACAACACAATGGCATTTTACTAAATAAAACACATCACATTCATTATAAATTTGAATATTTTCAACAAATTGTACATCTTAATACAAGGCACACTGTCTATTGGCTAGTCTGATCCAATCGATTAGGGGGGAGGGGGGTGGTGGGGCAGTTTCTTCATTAATCAGAGGTGTGTTTTGGGCGTAACATGCAATCAACCAATCAGAGATCATCTCCCATTCCCTTTAAAAGCCAGGCGCGTTTGGACCTTGGAGCATTGCTGTTATGATGGAGGATTTGCACCCTAATATTTTTATTTGTAATCTTCTGCATGTGTGTGTGTGTGTGTGTGTGTGTGTGTGTGTGTGTGTCCCTGTGTGTGTAACAAGCATAGTGTGTGCGCGCTGTGCACGAGCCTAGGAGCATTTTACTAATGCTCTGTTAAAATAACAATGAAATGCTGCGTTACTGACTTTAGACCAGGTTTTTAAGAATGCACCTGAACACACCTCCCGGTAAGACCAGCACACCCATGGGTGCACAGATGCAGGTGCATTTGCTATTTAAACAACGCGGGCGCTGGACGGTCTTAAAATAGCAAAGACACTTGCGTCGGGCTTTGCGCCGGGTGCAAGATAGGGACCGAAGTCTGCTTGAGTTTTATTCAATTCATTTTATTTAAGAAGAAATTTAGGATTATATATTGATTCAAAATACC
>NC_053116.1:38959344-38969344 GCF_010015445.1 Perca fluviatilis
CCCGCTTCTCTTCGGCCTTCCTCCCCCTCTTCGCTTCCTCCTCTCCATCCTCTCTCTCTCCATCTCTCTCTCTCTCTCTCTCTCTCTCCCTCTCCATCTCTCTCTCCCTCCTCCATCCTCCCTCTCTTTCTCACTCTCTCCATCTCCTCTCTCCTCCTCTCTCTCTCCCTCCCCATCTCTCTCTCTCTCTCTCTGTCCTCACTCTCCTCCCTCCCTCCCTCTCCCTCTCCCTCTCCTCTCTCATCTCTCTCTCTCTCTCTCTCTCTGTCCTCCCTCTCCTCTCTCTCTCTCATCTCTCTCTCCTCTGTCCTCACTTCCTCCCTCTCCCACCTTCTCCCACCTCCATCCTCCTCTCTCCCTCTCCATCTCTCCTCCCTCTCTCTCCATCCTCCCTCTCTCTCCCTCTCCATCCTCTCCCTCTCTCTTTCTCTCCCTCCCTCTCTCCCACCCCCTCCTCTCTCCCTCTCTCTCTCTCTCTTTTCCTTCCTCTCCATCTCTCTCTCCTCCCTCTCCCTCTCTTTCTCTCTCTCTCTCTCTCCTCTCCATCTCTCCCTCTCTCTCTCTCTCTTCTCTCCCTCTCCATCCTCCATCCTCCTCCTCTTCCTCCCTCTCCTCTCCCTCCTCCGACCTCCATCCTCCCTCCCTCTTCCTCCCTCTCCCCTCTCCTCCCTCCTCGCCTCTTCTCATCCCTCCATCCTCCCTCTCTCCCTCGCCCCCTTTGTCTCTCTCTCTGTCCTCCCTCTTTCTTTGCCCTCTCCATCTCCTCTTCTCTCTTTCCCTCCCCCGGTTTTCTCTCTCCAGGTGAGCCGACGCACCGAGGTGCAGTGAGTCCCAGACGGTTACTTCTCATCCTTTGTTTTTCTCTTTATCTTGGGTTATATATGTGTTTATTTGGTTGTGTGGTTATTATTTTGGTTAGTTATTAGTTGCGGAGGGTTTTAGTATGTGCTTTATTTGGTTGTGTGGTGGTTAGTTATTAGTTGCTGGAGGGTCGAATCGGTAGTTTGGTTGTCGGCCGGGTATCATGCCCGTGGGTGGCGGCCATGCGGTGCCATGAGGATTTCCCCGCATGTGGGCTGTTCAGTGGAGGAGGCCAGCTATGCTGTCGGGTTGTGGGCTTTGGTTATTTTCCTGGATGATGTGGCGAAGGTTGACACTGTGGTGGAGAAAGGAATTGTAATCCGGGATACTTTCACCCCGGTTCTCCGCGCTGGTGAGCCCGGCTAAACGCTCCTCCGTTTATTAAATCTGATGATTTGCCAAGGGAGCTGTCGCGGTACGGCTACGGCCAGCTGATGTCTCCCGTTAACATGGTTCCGCTCTGGTGCAAGTCCCCGAAACTCAAACACGTAGTGTGTCACAGAAGACAAGTCTTCATGATTTTAAAGGACAACGCCGCTAATTCTTAATTACGTTTTTAAAGTTATTCAGTTATGGTTGTTTTTTGCAACTTCGGATACGCGGAAAGAGTTTTGTGCGGGAGGAGGGTCATTTGGCGTTCCCCTGTCCGGCTGATCCGTCCTCGGTCCTGATGGTCGGGCGGTTCGCCGACCGGGCTCGTAGAGCCACCTCGGGGCTCACGTACAGATCCACTTTTAGCCACGACCGTCGGATGGTCGCTGACGTCATATAGCGGTATGATCGCTCCCCTAACCAGCAGCTGATTGAAGGAACGCGGACGTAGTGTGGCTACTCCGGGAATTTCAACAGAGTGTCGTGGCGATGGCCATGGATATTTTACAAAAAAGTTCATCGAAATGTGTTTCTGAAAACATTTTGCGCAGAAATAACCGGCAGTTGCTGAATATGTCTTCATTTCAGATCAACAAAAGGTCAGTTTGAAAGATTTTCGTCTACTTCTACTGGATAGTTAAGGCCGCCGCTCAACGAGATTCATTTGCATAAAGATGGGACAAGTGTATCTGCACCGTTAGACTCAGATGTTGCGCCTCCTGCGGCTGACTCGGACTCGGCAGGTGCGCAACAGTGTGCAGAACCTGCACAGGTTACAGAGCCAGACACGCAGGAAAAAGAGAGAGATGTTGAACATAATGAGAGTGGAAACGAAGGCCATGCCCAGTCTAATGACAAAGCAGAAAATAACAAACAGACAAGGAAAAAGAAAGGCAGTGCAAAAGAAAAAAGCTGCAGTCAGACTGTTACAAATGTGGTTGATGATGTTCTCGCTGAGAATATGTCCGAAGAGACGGAGATCACTAAAAGATCCAGCAAAAGAAAAAGCAGTTCTAACAAAGAGCAGAGTGAGGCAAAAGCTAAAAAGCTGCTGGAGGATCTGAGTGATGAGGATGAGGATGAGGATGATGAGGAGGAATGTGAGTGGAGAGCATCCCAAGTAGAGGAGTTAACTCTTTATCCTCTGGAGAAGATTAAGAAGTTCCTGCAGGACACTAAAGGGATTAAGTTGGTTGAGACTGAGCAGTTCTTCCCTGATCTGAGAGGGTTCATCAGGTCTGATCTGAGAGGGTTCATCAGGTCTGATCTGAGAGGGTTCATCAGGTCTGATCTGAGAGGGCTCATCAGGTCTGATCTGAGAGGGTTCATCAGGTCTGATCTGAGAGGATTCATCAGTTCTGATCTGAGAGGGCTCAACTGGGTCTGATCATAGAGGGCTCATCAGGTCTGATCTGAGAGGATTCATCAGTTCTGATCTGAGAGGGTTCATCAGGTCTGATCATAGAGGGCTCATCAGGTCTGATCTGAGAGGGTTCATCAGGTCTGATCTGAGAGGATTCATCAGTTCTGATCTGAGAGGGTTCATCAGGTCTGATCTGAGAGGGCTCATCAGGTCTGATCTGAGAGGATTCATCAGGTCTGATCTGAGAGGGTTCATCAGGTCTGATCTGAGAGGGTTCATCAGGTCTGATCTGAGAGGGTTCATCAGGTCTGATCTGAGAGGGCTCATCAGGTCTGATCTGAGAGGATTCATCAGGTCTGATCTGAGAGGGTTCATCAGGTCTGATCTGAGAGGGTTCATCAGGTCTGATCATAGAGGGCTCATCAGGTCTGATCTGAGAGGGTTCATCAGGTCTGATCTGAGAGGATTCACTCGGGTCTGATCTGAGAGGGTTCATCAGGTCTGATCTGAGAGGGTTCATCAGGTCTGATCTGAGAGGGTTCATCAGGTCTGATCTGAGAGGGTTCATCAGTTCTGATCTGAGAGGGTTCATCAGGTCTGATCATAGAGGGCTCATCAGGTCTGATCTGAGAGGGTTCATCAGGTCTGATCTGAGAGGATTCATCAGGTCTGATCTGAGAGGGTTCATCAGGTCTGATCTGAGAGGGTTCATCAGGTCTGTGGCCTGGCTCAGGAAAGATGCTGAAGGGTTTACTATCCAGGAGATTTATACCGTCTCAAGAAACTAGTAACTAAAGTCAGAGCTCAACTCATTGAGGATGATGATTAGGTATAATATGTTTCTCCACATACATGTTGTGTGTGTTTTTGCTCGGATTTAAAAATTGGATCTTTAAACATTAATGGAGCAAGAAGCGATGTAAAAAGAGCTTCTCTTTTTAAACTGATGGAGTTAGAAAACATTGATGTTATTTTTTTGCAAGAGACTCACAGTAATGTGGAGAATGAGAGTGAGTGGAGGAAGCAGTGGCCTGGGGAGGTTATTCTCAGCCATAAGGCCTCCAACAGTGGGGGGGTCGGGGTGCTCTTGTCTTTCGTCCCGGCTCCTTTAGTATTGAGGAGATCATGTGTGGGCATATTATAAAAATTAAGGTTCAGTATGAAAATGTAAACCTTATTTTTGTAAATGTGTACGCTCCAGTTTTGGCCATTGAACGAATGACATTTTTAAACCTTTTGTGTGATGTCATTCAGGATTGCACTGATGATTTTTAGTTTTTGGGAGGTGATTTTAACTGCACAGAGAATCCCAGTTTAGACCGTAATCACCTGGAGCCTCATCCTGCCTCCTCAGCCCGACTCAGGCGTCTGATGGAGGGCTGTGAGCTGAAGGATGTGTGGAGAGGGTTTCACCTGAAAGCCAGGCAGTACACCTGGAGTCACTCCAGAGACAACATCGGTTTTATTGTTTTAAACACCATTTTTGCGTTTTTAAACAGTGTGTAATAACTCCTGTTGGTTTTAGTGACCATTGTCTTGTCCAGTGCTCTGTTTATATTCAAAATGTAAAATTGCACAGCGCATATTGGCACTTTAATACTGGACTTTTAAACGATAACTCTTTTAAAGAGGGGTTTGCGTGTGTGTGGGGTATACACCGGAGCCAAAAGTCCAGTTTCCCATCGTTGCAGCAGTGGTGGGATATTGGGAAGGTTCAGGTGAAACTTTTTTGTCAGCAATATACCGCCCAATGTCACCAAGCATTATTACCAGGTCTCTTCAAGACCTGGAGATAGAAGTAGTGGAGTTACAGGAGTTGGTGGATTCCACAGGAAATCAAGGGCATGTTGAAGCTCTTAAAGTCAAAAAGGCTGCTTTAGCCAACCTGTTGGGCATCACGCAGGGGGCTCTGGTCCGCTGTCGTCATAGAACGCCCCCAGATGGATGCCCCCTCGCAGTTCTTCTTTGGTCTGGAGCGAAAGAACGGGCAGAGAAAGATCATCCACTCCCTTCGCCCAGCAGATGGAGGTACGATCTCGGGACGCCTGAGATCAGGAGGTATGCCACCTCGGTCTACAAAGACCTGTTCAGAGAGGAGTATGTGGAGGACGCTTGAGTCAGCTGCTCCCTTTCTACGCATGGCCTTCCTCAGGTGGGAGCTGATAACAACACCGTGCTGGACGCACCATCTGTCCCTGAACGAAGCTGCATGTGGCTCTGATGAGCCTGGGGAACGGGAAGGCACCAGGCACCATCGGCTGCCTGTGGATTTCTACAAGACCTTCTGGCCCGTGGTTGGAGAGGATCTGCTGGAGGTGTTCCAGGACAGCCTGAGCAGAGGACGTCTGCCGCTGAGCTGCAGAAGGGCAGTCATCACCCTGCTGCCGAAGAAGGGAGATCTGCAGGAGATAAAGAACTGGAGACCTGTTTCTCTGCTGTGTGGGGACTACAAGATCCTGTCTGTAAGGCTCTCGCTTCTCGGCTTCGGGAGGCGATGAGTGAAGTGGTTCATATCGACCAGACCTACTCTGTGCCCGGCAGGTTAATGAGTGATAATATCACTCTAGTTCGGCATGTTTTGGACGTCTCTGGCTCACTGGGTATGGATACTGGTCTTATTTCCATAGACCAGGAAAAGGCTTTTGACCGGGTTGAACATCAGTACTTGTGGCACACGCTCAATGCTTTTGGCTTCAGCCCAGGTTTCATAAGATTTGGGTACTGTACCGTGACATTGCGAGTATATTGAAGGTTAATGGTGGTTTGGCTGCACCTTTTAATGTGCAGAGAGGGGTACGGCAGGGTTGCTCTCTGTCGGGGATGCTTTATTCCCTTGCTACTGAGCCTTTGCTCCATAAACTCAGGAATGAACTTTTGGGTGTGTGTTTCCCTGGGTGTGCTTCAGCTGTTAAACTTTCAGCTTATGCAGACGATGTCGTGATTGTTTTAAATAAACAAACAGATATCGACACTTTGGTGGAGAATGTGAGTGTTTTTAATCAAATCTCTTCAGCTAGAGTTAATTGGGCTAAGAGTGAAGCGGTGGTGGTGGGGGATAGGTTGCAGGGCACTCTGTCTCTCCCAGGAGGGCTAACCTGGAAGAAAGGAGGGGTAAAATATTTGGGAGTGTTTTTGGGTGAGGACTGTGTGTTGCAAAAAACTGGGATAACGCTCTGGAGAAGATAGAAGGCCGGTTAAAGAAATGGAAGTGGCTCTTACCGAGCATGTCCTACAGAGGGAGGACTCTGGTTATTAACAATCTGCTGTCTTCTTCGCTGTGGCATAAACTCTCTTGTGTGGACCCCTCTTCTAATTTACTTACTAAGAGTTAAGCTGTTTTAGTTCATTTCTTTTGGGATAAGCTGCACTGGATTCCCCAGTCTGTTCTGTTCCTTCCACTGGAAGAAGGAGGACAAGGACTGGTTCATTTGGCCAGCAGGGGCGCTGCTTTCCGCCTGCAGTTCCTCCAGAGGCTGCTCTATGGCCCTAAGGACCTGGTCTGGAGACCTCTGGCCCACTGGGTGCTGAACAGTTTTAAGGGTTTTGGACTAACAGATTCGCTGTTCCTGATGGACGCCAGGAAGCTGAGTGTCCAGACTTTACCTCCTTTCTATCGAGGCTTGTTGGTCAAGGAGAGACGACTGCAAGGTGACTCCCTACACTGGCTGCTGCAGGAGCCGGTGGTCTACGGGGACCGGCTGGATGACCCCTGCTGGGCTGCTGCAGGAGCCGGTG
The DNA here is from genome assembly GCF_010015445.1 of Perca fluviatilis. Lineage (NCBI taxonomy): Eukaryota > Metazoa > Chordata > Actinopteri > Perciformes > Percidae > Perca > Perca fluviatilis. Next base: position 38,965,676 of record NC_053116.1, read on the forward strand.
GTCTACGGGGACCGGCTGGATGACCCCTGCTGGGCTGGTTCAGCCATCACAGACGCGTTCTGCAGAGCACGGGTGCTCACACTGGGGACGGTAGTGGACATCACAGGACATAAACTAGACAATGCTGCTGCTTTGGCAGCTGTTCTGGGGGTGAGATCCGTCAGGATCATCACCAAACTGTTGGACTACTGGAAGCACAGTCTGTCTGGACTTGAATCCATACTGTTGGAGCAATATACTGGTGGTCTGACCACACCTCAGACTGAGGATTCCTTTCCTGATTTATGTGTCCATCCATGTCTGGATCACTGTGTTGGTCGTTTTTTAGATGTAAAGCACTGCATTTTAGACCTCAAAGAGGCGAAAGGGAAGGGTTTTTATAAAATGATGGTGCTGTGTTTAAATAAAAGTAAGCTCCATGAACAGGTTGACACACCGTGGCGAGGACATCTAGGTTTGGTGGCTGATGTCCAACCTGCGTGGAGGAGTTTATATAAGCCACCGTTAACGAAAAGAGTAGCTGACCTCCAGTGGAGAGTGTTAGACGGGATAGTGGCAGTCAACAAGTGCCTGTCTGTCATTAGTCCTGGGGTCAGTGATACATGTCCTTATTGTGATGAAACAGAAACTGTGTTTCATTGTTATTGTGAGTGTGTGCGCCTGCCTCTGTTGTTCTTGCTGCTGGAGAAGCTGTTCAGTAAGGTAGGGGAGGTCTTTTCCAAACATATGTTCATCCTTGGGTTCAGGTACAGGAAGATTGCAAAATATACAGAGTTAGCCCAAAGTTTGGATTATCACCTTTCTCACTAATGTTTTCATGACTATTTACATTAGATTCTCACTGTAGGCATCAATCCTATGAATGAACATATGGGAATTATGTACTTAAACGTGTAATAATACTGAAAACATGTCTTATATTTTAGATTCCTCAGTGTAGCCACCCTTTGCTTTTTATTAATAAGGGAAAAAACTTCCACTAATGAACCCTGACAAAGCACACCTGTGAAGGTAAAACCATTTCAGGTGACTACCTCATGAAGCTCATTGAGAGAACACCAAGGGTTTGCAGAGTTATCAAAAAAGCAAAGGGTGGCTACTTTGAAGAATCTAAAATATAAGACATGTTTTCAGTTATTTCACACTTTTTTGTTAAGTACATAATTCCATATGTGTTCATTCATAGTTTTGATGCCTTCAGTGAGAATCTACAATGTAAATAGTCATGAAAATAAAAAGGAAACGCATTGAATGAGAAGGTGTGTCCAAACTTTTGGCCTGTACTGTAAATGTCAGTTGTTAAATTTCATCCTGGGCCAATCAAAGATGGCGGTGTATGTGAGCAGGAAGAGGAAGGTGGATGACTCTGTTGATATTAATGTAAATCTCCTGTTTGCTCGGATGATGAAAGCCAGAATCAGGATTGATTTTAATTATTATGCAGAGATGAAGGATGTGGATGAGTTCAGGGTGATCTGGGCTCATGGTGATGTGTTGTGCTCTGTAGAAGGAGACCAGCTCCTCTTCTCTCAGGAGGTGATGTCATGTAGTTGAGTGTTTGTGTCTGTATGTATTTATTGGCCTGTTGAACAGAGTTTATTTTGTAAATAACAGGAGGGAACATTGATTAAATAAAGTTCCTTTAAAAATCAAAAATCCCTCTCTCCCTCTCCATCTCTCCCTCTCTCTCTTTCTAGCCCTCTCCACCTCTCCTTCTCTCTCTCCCTCCCCCTCTCTCCCTCTCCTTCTCTCCCTCTCTCTCTCTCTCTCCCTCTCTGTTCGTCCAGCAGGAGGCAGCAGAGCTCTGGTTACTGTCTGAGAGATGATGTCATCCAGAGAGGACTCTGAGACAAAGACATAACATGAAAAATGATTCAGACACACAGACAGAAAGATGATTTGTGTTTTAAAAGGACAGTTCAACAAAAATCCTTTAAAAAAAACTAAATTATGATAGACTTTACTTTCACAGAAGAGATTGTTTTAATGAATAAACAGAAAACATACAACAGTTCATATCAGTCTTTCTCTAATTTAACTTTTAATCTTTAAAGTAATGAACACTGTTTTTAAAGGAAGCTGACAGGAAACACGTCAAACTGTCGACTTTTATTTTGAAATGTGTTTTTGTGTTTTATTTTGACACAAACAACAAACGATGGAGAGAAAAGAGAGAAAGAAGTAAATCCTCTCTGAGAGAATTCAGCAGCAGGATTATGAATGGATTAAAATCGAAGCTTAGTGACACAAACACACACAGACACACACACACACAGACACACACACAAACAGACACACACAGACACACACACACACACAGACACACACACACACACAGACACACACACAGACACACACACACAGACACACACAGACACAAACACACACAAACACACACACAACACACACACACACACAACCCCCCCACACACACACATAGACACAGACACACATACATGCACATTCACATACACAGACACACACACACAACACACACATAGACACAGACACACATACATGCACATTCACATAAACAGACACACACACACACACATAGACACACACACAAACACACACGCACATACACATACACACACATACACACACACAGACACACAACACACACACACACACACACACAAACACAGACACACATACACACACACACACAAAGACAGACACGAAGACACACATACACACACAGTAAAGGTTTTTAACGGCTGCTAATGTTAGCTAGTAACACTGTTTATATGTGTCTAACATGGCTGCTAATGTTAGCCAGTGACACTGTTTATATGTGTCTAACATGGCTGCTAACATAGCTGCTAATGTTAGCTAGTGACACTGTTTATATGTGTCTAACATAGCTGCTAATGTTAGCCAGTGACACTGTTTATATGTGAATCTAACATCTTAACATAGCACTAATGTTAGCCAGTGATACTGTTTATCGACGATGTGTTTACCATAGCTGCTAATGTTAGCAAGTGACACTTGTTTATATGTGTCTAATATAGGCTAATGTTAGCCAGTGACACTTGTTTAAATGTGTCTAACATGGCTGCTAATGTTAGCTAGTGACACTGTTTATATGTGTCTAACATGGCTGCTAATGTTAGCTAGTACATCACTGTTTTATTGTCAACATGGCTGCTAATGTTAGCTAGTGACACTGTTTATATGTGTCTAACATAGCTGCTAATGTTAGCTAGTGACACTGTTTATATGTGTCACATACATTGCTAATGTTAGCTAGTGACACTGTTTATATGTGTCTAACATGGCTGCTAATGTTAGCTAGTGACACTGTTTATATGTGTCTAACATGGCTGCTAATGTTAGCTAGTGACACTGTTTATATGTGTCTAACATGACTGCTAATGTTAGCTAGTGACACTGTTTATATGTGTCTAACATAGCTGCTAATGTTAGCCAGTGACACTGTTTATATGTGTCTAACATAGCTGCTAATGTTAGCTAGTGACACTGTTTATATGTGTCTAACATAGCTGCTAATGTTAGCTAGTGACACTGTTTATATGTGTCTAACATGACTGCTAATGTTAGCTAGTGACACTGTTTACATGTGTCTAACATAGCTGCTAATGTTAGCTAGTGACACTGTTTATATGTGTCTAACATGACTGCTAATGTTAGCTAGTGACACTG
>NC_053116.1:38974344-38982631 GCF_010015445.1 Perca fluviatilis
GTTGTTGTACTGCACAGCTCTCTCTCACTGCTGCAGATCCTCTTTTCACCTGGTCTCTGTTTTAGCTACAGAGTGAGACCTCTTTTCTTCTTCTTCTTCTGTACTATCTTTGATTGCACTCGCACATGCTCAGTAGCTCAGATGTAGATCATGTCAGCTAGCTAGCTCCATAGAAGTAAAAGAAAGCCTGTTTCTCCAACTTCAGTCAGTTACAAGGCAAGATTAGCTGGGAGACTTCTTCTAAACCAGGGAGCACATGGAAGTAGTTCTTTTGTAGATTATGGTGAACTTGTGTGTGTTGTAGCAGTGCTTTGCTATTGAGAACGAGGTACCATGCTAGTGTTAGCATTAGCGTTAGCATGCTAATGCTAACGCTACGAGCTAACGGTTGCGGTTAGCCAGCTCATTTCGGACTGTGACGTCACAGAGCAGATGTTGACCAGCTCACCAGGAGACTGAAGGCAGGACACATTCAGAAACCAGATCTCACTCAGAACAGCATGGATGGATTTTTTTCAAAGTGTGTATGTGTGCGGAAGCACCAGAGACACAAAATAACACCCCAAATCACCAGAAAAAGTGTTTTTTTCATAATATGGGCACTTTAAACTGTTTAAAACCGCACCCAGGGTGCGTGAACTACGGGGGAGCTAGGGGGAGCTCGGCTCCCCTTTTAATAAGACATGGGCTCCCCTGAAAATGAGATTTGTGAAATTTTGGGGGGGGGGGTCTCTAAAAATATTGACACTGTGTCACTTTGACATGCAATTTCAGTTTTGTGTAATGTGATCATCGTGGATTATTATGTGTAAAACTGCAAAAATATCATTAATTCATGCATGATGGCGATTTAAACCTAATTCACTTCAATAAAGATAACTATACTATACTATATACTATAGCAGGGGTCACCAACCTTTTCTAAACTGAGAGCTACTTCCTGGGTACTGAGTCATACGAAGGGCTACCAGTCTGATACACTCTTCTGAAATAACACATGTGCTCAGTTTGCCTTTAGTTATATATGATTATTAATGATTAATGATAGTTATATATGATTATTAATAGTTATATATGATTATTAATGATTAATGATACTTATCTATGTGAAGACACTGATCATGTTAATGATTTCTCACAATAATTATCAACAATGACTTAACAAGGTGGGAAACCTCAATATTCAATTTTCATTTTTAGAACAGGCCTGAGGGCTACTCATGTGGTCCTGGGGGCTACCTGGTGCCCGCGGGCACCCTGTTGGTGACCCCTGTACTATACTATATACTATACTATACATGCTATATACTATACTATACATCCTATTCTTGTCATGAGCATCAAGGTGTGGCGGCGCGGCGGTGCAAATTCATCTCATGTTTAGTACATGTTAACTCAAAGATTTGTAGGAAAAATCTAAACGTTGGAGGCCATTAATCGGCGCGCAAAGTCCTTGAAATCCACTCTGCAGTCAGCGTCATATAGCCATGGCAAAAAGAAAACAAGGCAGGTTAATTAATTTCGGTTTTACTAAGAAATTGTGCAGCGATGACTTTAATAGCACGACTAATTCACCTGCTGCAAGCCCTGTTAGCACACCTCCCCCCGGGGTGACAACGCAAGGAGAAGCTGGAGAAATAATGTCCTCTCTGGCTGAAGATAATCCTAACCCCTCTCGCTCCTCTCTTCCATTAAACTGGAACAGCCAGCAGTGGAGAGACTTAGAGCCGATATACATGTTTGTTAAGGAGGGAAGCTTGGGGTGCCTCGCTTCATTGAACGGAGGAATTGTGGTATTTTATAGATTAGAGGGGGTGGGTTTGGAGGACTTGTTGTTCTACATCAGAAGGTACATCTATAGAAAGAGTCACGTCCTACCAATATCTCCACTTACTTTAAATTTCCATATTTTTTCATACAGCCAAATCTGAGTTTTTGATTCCATTTAAGGCACAAATTGGTTTTAGTGCAAATTTCTATCTCTTTTAGATAGTTTGATGTGTTTTACATGCAACTTCATCCCTACAAAATGCACGTTGCTATTTATTTGCCTGACGTAACCTACCTGCTTCCAAAATATATGAATTGGATTTTTCTCTTTAAAGTGCAGAACAAATGACCATTGAAGCCCCCTTAAAACTACTAATAATGAATCAAATTACAAAAAAAAACTGGTATACATACACAAATACATAGACAGACACATACATATATACACATACATATACTCATATACATACGTATTTGACTATTTTACTTACATACGTAAGTAAAATAGTAAAATAAAAATATAATATAGCCTAAATAATAAATCCTACATTTACAATTTTTAATTTTTTTGTGCTGGATTACAGATTCAAAGCACAGATATGTGTAGTCGCAGGCCTCTCAACCTTCAAGTCTTTCATAAATGGTAACCTACCTGCTTTTATCTCCAGATTTTTATCCTTTTATTATTTCAGCCTAGCAACCACAGCACCAGATTTACAGATTCAATTCAATTGTCTTTGTGCACCCTGGGCATGGAATGAGCTGCACAGCATCATTACCTTACAAGAACTATACTCCCTTCTTTGAATACTAAGGTCTTTTACAAACTGCCCTGAAGGAAAACATGTTGCTGTTTTACATAACTACGGTGGCCGACAGGGGCCAAAACGCCCTGCGACTCAATGCAACACACGCAAATAGGCAAAACACAAGCAAATTAAGAACACATCTTCATAAATTTGGCAACACATGAGCAGCATTCAGCAAACACGCTGCAAATACAACACAACCAAATACACACAACACAACCAAATACACACAACACAACCAAATACACACAACACAACCAAATACACACAACACAACCAAATACACACAACACAACCAAATACACAAACGCTCTGCAAATATAGAAAACGATGCAAAAAGAAAAGCACACAATCCCCGAAAATGAGATGACACAACGGAAGTTCTCCAGGCCTCTAGGGGGAGGGCTAAGTGGTACAGCTTGATTTATAACCCCACGGGGAGAGAGAGAGAGAGAGAGAGAGACAGAGAGAGACAGAGAGAGAGAGAGAGAGAGAGAGAGAGAGAGAGAGAGAGACAGAGAGGGGAGAGAGAGAGAGACAGAGAGAGAGAGAGAAAAAAAAAAAAAAAAAAAAAAAAAAGAGAGAGAGAGAGAGAGAGAAAGGGGAAAGAGAGAGACAGAGAGAGAGAGAGAGAGACAGAGAGAGACAGAGAGAGAGAGGGGAGAGAGAGAGACACAGAGAGAGAGAGAGAGAGAGAGAGAGAGAGAGGGAGAGAGACAGATAGAGAAAGAGACAGAGAGACACACACAGAAAGAGAGAGAGAGAGAGAGACAGACAGAGAGAGAGAGAGGGAGAGAGACAGATAGAGAAAGAGAGAGAGAGACACACACAGAAAGAGAGAGAGAGAGAGAGAGAGAGAGAGAGAGAGAGACAGAGAGAGAGAGAGAGACAGAGAAGGGAGACAGAGAGAGAGCAATATGCATTTTCTGTACACTGCCTTGGCAACACCATTTTTTCTTTGTTCATGCCAATAAAGCAATATTGAATTAAATTGAGAGAGAGAGAGAGAGAGAGAGAGAGAGAGAGAGAGAGAGAGGAGACAGAGAGAGAGAGAGAGAGAGAAGAGAGAGAGAGAGAGACAGAGAGAGAGAGAGAGAGAGAGAGAGAGACAGACAGAGAGAGAGAGCCGGGGAACGTAATAACATAGACTGTAAATATTAAGTCTATGTCTGAGAGATGTTTTCTGTCGTTTGGTGGGTGTGTCTCTAGTTGATTGGCTGAGGTCCCAGGTGATACCCAATCAGCAGAGACGTGTCTGTAAAGTCCCGTGGAGCCACAGTGCTCTTGCCCCGTGGGGTTATAAATCAAGCTGTTCCACTTCGCTGCTCCCCCTAGAGGCCTGGAGTACTTCCGTTGTGTAATATGCAGTTTTTTTTTGTTGCATTTGTTTTCGCCGATTGATTGCTTTTCTATTTGCATCGCAGCACGTTTACTAAATGCTGCTCATGTGTTGTCAAATTAATGAAGTTGTTTTCTTAATTTGCTTGTGTTGTGTCTATTTGTGTGTCTTTCATTAGTTTTTTGCAACAACTAGTAACGTTAGAAAAACTACAACACCACACCAGATTAGCTGGCGCAGAACGGACAACAACAGGCATGCCGCTTGTGTTGGGCTCGCGAGCGGCCAAAGAGTAGCAGGCTAACGTGCGTATTTCGTGGAGCGAGGCAGGCAGACGGCAAATGGAGCATATAAGATTCTGAATGGAAAGTTTACTTTAAAAAGTTTCCAAACGGTTCCATTGACGAGACCAAAGTGATCTGTGTGTGTTTGGTGGTTGTGAACTGAGCTATCATCGCAGCACGTCCAGTCTGAAATACCACTTGATGGCCGAGCACACAGCTGATGACCGAGCACACAGCTGATGGCGATCCGGTTTACTGATGACCGACGCGCTGATGGCCGATCGCACAGCTGATGGCCGAGCACACAGCTGATGAGCAAACGAACAGCGATGGCGACAGCTGATGGCCGAGCAGCACAGCTGATGGCGGGCACAGCACAGCTGATGGCAGAGCCCACAGGCTGATGGCCGAACTCACAGCTGGTGGCCGACACACAGCTGATGGCCGACACCAGCTGATGGCCGAACACAGAGGCTGATGGTCGAGCACTACAGCTGATGGTCAGGCACAGCTGATGGCCGAGCACCACAGCTGGACGGCGAGCACCCAGCTGCGAGCACACAGCTGATGGCCGGAGCACACAGCTGATGAGTGGAGCACACAGCTGATGGCCGATCACACAGCTGATGGTCGAGCACACAGCTGATGGCCGAGTACACAGCTGATGGCAGAAGTACACAGCTGATGGCCGATCACCAGCTGATGGCCGAGCCCACAGCTGATGCCAGAGCCCACAGCTGATGGCCGATCACACAGCTGATGGCCGATCCCACAGCTGATGGCCGAGCACACAGCTGATGGCCGAGCACACAACTGATGGCAATTCTCCCCCCCCTCTCGTCAAAGCCAGGCGACAAAAGCCCAAAGCAAGCTGATCCACTTTTCCATGTTTATAAGAGCATTACAATTAGAAAATATAATGGGACAAAAGAAATCAAGGGACATTTAGAATAGATAAAAATATGCGATTAATTGCGAGTTAACTATGACATTAATGCGATTAATCGCGATTAAATATTTTAATCGTTTGACGGCACCATCAAAAATACTTTAGGGCTCAGAGGGTCCCATCGAGGAATGCTGTGTGGACTAGCCAGACCCTCCTCCGTAGCACTGTGGAGGAGGGTCTGGCAAAGCGAGACTACTAAAACCATAACTGACAGGACTACCAAAATAAGAGCTTTCTTTCTGTTGTCGTCTCCCAGTCTGCTGTGTGTGACCTGAGCAGGTACGTGCCTCCTGGTCCTACTAGATGGAGGCTGTTAACTCCGTCCTGACTGAGGTCAAAGGTCACAACCTTAATTATTTAGAGAGTGACTTTTGAGTTTAATCCTCCTGATCCTGAGGGAGGATCACACTTCCTGCTTCGCTGAATTAAGATGGTCCCCCCCCACGGACCGTCTGATAACGTTGTCATGGAAAATGAGCATTAACACACGTGACATCATCGGTTACCGTGGCAGCAGAGTTTAATCCCCTCTTTTGTTCCATCCTTGAAACTGCAGTCTTATTTCAACTTAATCTGAACCTCAGAGAAATCCTTTTTCAATGTGAGGTACTACAGACAGGAAGACCTTTATTCCAACCAAAAGATCAGATAAGATAAGATAGACTTTATTAATACCACAGTGGGGAGATTCTCTGCTACAGCAGCTCAAAAGTAAATGTACACACAAATATAACACAAATACACATTAAGTAGACATAGCAGAGAAAAATATACATAAAGATGTTGTTTTAATTGATTCCTCAAAAGACAACAATCACACACGGACGTTGTGAAAGCAGACTGATGTCATAAAGTACCGTATGTATGACACGCCAATTAGTACGCCATTTTGGCGTGTTATCAAGATGCGTACTCGCTTTTTTAGCGTGTACGTAGCCTGGTGAAAGCGTCCTGATCTGGCGAGCTCCAGTTTCCCACTCCCAGATCAGTCTGGCATCTTGAGATGAGAGAAAATTTGGAGACGTTCGCCAAACGACCGACCAATCAGCGTTGGTTTAGGCGTGACGCAGCGAGAAGCGACTGTTCGGTCTGAACAACGTGGCGGCTTCCACGGAGGAGATGAGCGTAGCTATCGCAGCAAGTTTTTTCCGAATTAGAAAGTATTCCTTCATTGGAAGAAGAGCTAAGGAAAGGTACTGGAGGCTTTTCGGAGAAAAGATGTTTCTGCTCTTCTCCTGGTTTCGCAAGAAGTTTGATCTGATTGGTTGATTTGGCCCATCTATGCCAACTATAGGTGGTGATAGAACAGATGGTTTAATCCCAGGGTCCAACCAACCTTTCTAAACTGAGGCTACTTCCTGGGTATTGAGTCTAAAGGCTACCAGTTTGATACACTCTTCTGGAAATAACAACTGTGCTCAGTTTGCCTTTAGTTATATATGATTATTAATGATTAATGATAGTTATATATGATTATTAATAGTTATATATGATTATTGATTAATGACGCTTATCTATGTGAAGACACAGTCTCATGTGTTACTGATTTCTCACAACAATTATCAACAATGACTCAACAAGGGGGGAAACAGATAATATCAATATTCTAATTTTCATTTTAGAACGGATTACGGGGCTCCCTCATGTGGTCCGGGGGTCTATAACCAATGTATTTTCTCCTTCCAAAAGTTCTCCAACGGAAAGTTCCCAGATGGATATGCAGAGCAAATGCGAAGCCGATCAATCTGGTTCAGGTTTTCATTGACCTACATACGGGGTGAAAACACAGGACTTTCACCGAGAGCCGAGTTGTTCCGTTTTAAACATTGGGCCTTCCCCAGTGTTGTCTTTCCTAAACCCTAGCTGCCCGTGGGGTGTACAGTACAGGCCAAAAGTTTGGACACACCTTCTCATTCAATGTGTTTCTTTATTTTCATGACTATTTACATTGTAGATTCTCACTGGAAGGCATCAAGACTATGAATGAACTCATATGGAATTATGTACTTAACAAAAAGTGTGAAATAACTGAAAACATGTCTTATATTTTTAGATTCTTCAAAATATTGCTAATTTCCTTTTTGATAACTCTGCAATATCCTTGCGTGTTTTCTCAATGAGCTTCATGAGGTAGTCACCTGAAATGGTTTTACCTTCACAGGTGTGCTTTGTCAGGGGTTCATTAGTGGAATTATTTCCTTATTAATAAAAGAGCAAAGGGTGGCTACTTTGAAGAATCTAAATATAAGACATGTTTTCAGTTATTTCACACTTTTTGTTAAGTACATATTCATATGTAATGTTCATTCATAGCTGATGCCCAATCAAAATGTAATATAGCATGAATATAAAGGAAACGCGATGAATGAAATGAAGGTGTGCCATTCTGTCTCGTTATCTGCTATATGCAGTGAGACATACGCGTGGACAGCAAAAAAGCGCCTTCGAATTCCAGCTGGATCAACGTCCGTTGTGTGTTGATGAGATAATCTGCCACACGGTACGTTGTAAAAGGATAAAGTGTGAATTTAAAAGGTTCAGCCGGTTGGACTCAGATGGATGAGTGTCCTTGAACTAGTGGTGCTTCTGATCCGTCCAGTGGGGGTCCGTCGGGTCAACTATCACGTGATTCGATATGCATGTGAACTGGTTGGTTGCCAGCGTTAAACCAAAATAATAGTGTGAAATAAATGTTTACTGTCTACTGTTTACTTAAACCTACATTGTGCTATAATTTTTTTAGAAGTTGATTCTACTAAAAAAACTTTCTTTTCCTGAATATATGTGCTCATTTGTAATTGTAATTACTTAGAAACTAATCAAAAGTGTTCTCATAAGGGCTGAGAATCGACATTCAGACTTTCTAATGTTACGCCATGTAGCGCCTCCATCTTTAAAATACATTTTAGCCAAAGAGGGACATACCCGCCATTTTTGCGCTCTTACACTCCAGTGGCGGATCAGCGAATGACAATGCCGGGGGGAGATTACTGCCGGGGAAGTTAAAGAGAATTAAAACGGCAACGCGACAGGTAACGCAAACAACAGCTGCCGATGTAAACGAGCGTATGGAGATGCTAAGAAGTCATTTCGGGTTCAGACACCGTTGGAGTTGGGAAGGGCTAGAAAGTAATAA
>NC_053116.1:38983131-38988131 GCF_010015445.1 Perca fluviatilis
CCCGCCACGCTCACACACACACACATCAATAACGATTAAAATTATTAATCAATTTATTTCATTTACTCATTTTAGTGTCTTGATGGTGACCTTGCATATATCCAGTTTGTAGCCTAAATAGAGTAAATATTAAATATGTATATATATAGTATAAATATAAATATATAAACATATATATATATATATATATAAGATAAATTATATGAACTATCTCAGGTCGCGGTGCTGAGAGAAACCACAGAAAGAAATCAGGAGGGAAAGAACTAATTTTATACCTGGATTTAATCATTCTTTTAACGTCTCTACAGAGAAAGCCCGTGCTCGCAAACCAAAACCCGATCTTCTTTCCTCTCACCACCCACTCCATCAGGATATTTCCAGTCCTACTCCAGCCGCCTTTGATTACGCGCTCGTTTGATTTACCTCCTCAAACTTTGTCTCATTCCCAATTAACTGTTTCCTTTCCACTTAACCCCAAAACGAGAGCATAATATATCTATATAGAGAGAAAGAGCATCATATATATATGGAAGAGAGCATATATATATAAGAGACACATATATATGAGCATATATCGGTAATGAGCATATAATGAGCATCATATATGGCAAAGACAGAGACATATATTACATATATATATATAATGGAGAGAGACAGAGAGAGGAAAGCATAAGGCGACAAGAGTATGAGAGAGCCCAAGAGAGCATATCGGTGAGACGCGAGAGAGACATATGGCTGGCATACTATTTCCAGGGATGAATGGCACAGCCACAGAGAGCCAGAGAGTATATGGCTTTGAGAGAGAGCCAGAGAGAGAGAGCAGAGATGGAGGAGAGAAACCGAGCAGGAGAGAGAGGGAGAAGAGCGAAGATAGAGAGAGAGGAGAGAGAGACAGAGAGAGAGAGAGGAGCTAGAGAGAGGAGAGAGGTTTTGATAGAGAGAGAGGGAGAGCGGAGAGAGGAAGCGGGTAGATGGAACCGAGAGATGAACAGAGTCAGATTTAGTGAAACGGCTGAAAAAGAAGCTGAATTGTCTCCTCTGTTTTCTCTGGATTGGTTCTCTCTTCTCACTCGTTTTCTCCCTCCGTCTAATGTGAGTCGATGAATCCGGTGAATCGATCGGCAGCTGCTGCAGCAGCAGAAGAAGAAGAAGAAGAAGAAAGTGGAAGAAAGAAAAAGAAAGAAAACTAGCAAATGCATTAATTTGTAACCCTTTTTTTTATTTTTTTTTTTGACGTTGTATATTGTCGCCCTCTGGTGTTCTGGTGTGAAGTCGAAGTCTGTTGTTTGAGGCTCTGGGAGGATTTGAACCGATGGGAACTGATGAAACCTTATGCGCGGATCGATTAAACGATGATTTTGGGCGTTTGGAGCTGAGAGGGGAACAGCCCGAGCGGAGGAGATGTCGCCTGTGAGAGAGGCACAAAAGTAAGACCTGACCCCTTTGTTTGGATCCAGAGTTAGTTTAGGGTTTCACTTTATGATTGAGAATCCAGACCGGTCCGGATGATCCATTCCAGATTTTTATTTGATTTTCATTTGGTTTATTTGACAGGGACCGTAAGCATTTTTATCAACGTATTGTTGTAAAAAACCACCATTAAATATGCCAGAAATTTAGTAAAAAATAACTACTTTTCATCTGCAGTCCCTATAGGCGAGGTGACATAGTAGACAGCCAGCAGTCATACAGCACTCATTCACTGTAAATTAAAAGGGTCCCAAGCATTAAAATGTCACTTCATGAGGTTTTTAACATTATATGCATTCCCCCAGCCTTCGCTGCCTGGTACCCCAGTGTATGGAAATGGTGATAGGTGTAAACCGGTCCCTGTACTCCTGCTCTGCCTTGTGAGAAAATGAAAGCTCAGATGGACCAATTCAGAATCTTCTCCTTATGAGGTCATAAGGAGCAAGTCACTCCCCTTTCTGGAATTTCGGGAAAGAGACTTGGGATACAGTATTAGGGGACCACTAAGGTCTATAAAAGCAGACTCAGATACAGTATTAGGGCACCACTAACTAAGGTCTATATAAAAGCATCCAAAAGCAGCATGTCATAGGACCTTTAAGGTAAAACACAATATGGTAATATATACACTTGTACTAAAACAAACTGATATGTGATATGTATAAATGTATCTTTGATTTCATCTCCCAAGTGCAGGCCGAACAGTGACTTCTTATTCTGTCCACAAAGCAACCCAGATTTAAACTCATCCCAGATCAGAGCCATAGCAGAGACAACAGAGGTGCTAATCCCGCCAGATATTTAGTTTATTAAATTGTAATTATGTGAAAGATGTAAGAAGATGCTGAGAGTATATATATATATATATATATACAAATATATATATATATATATATATATATATACAGCCAATTATCTTTCTCTCCACCCTGATGATTCTCTGTGAATAATCAGCAGCTGCTTTTGGTGTTGTGGTGAAGTTTATTTTATTTGTTTGCAACAAAACCAGATTTTGGGTCCGGGCCGAATCCAAAACCAATACCAATCCTATCTATCATTTTCCCAATTGCTGCATAAATGGCTTTGGCTTCGTATGATGACGTGCCACCTGCTGTTCTAGCTGTTTAGCTGTACGCAAGGGGGTAATGGTCGCCTGGCTAACACCAGTTTTAGCCCGCACTGTCCTTCCTCTGCCGTTATCTGGAAGTTGAAACATTACGGATGTGATGCTTGTGCTGCAGCCGGTGGTAAACTTCGACTCAGACTGGGACCGTTTTCACAACGGTTAAAGCGCCCATATTATACTTCATTTCGGGTTCATAACTGTATTTGGCTAGTACAGGAATAGGTTTACATGGTTTAATTTTCAAAAAACACCATATTGTTGTTGTACTGCACAGCTCTCTACCGTCTGCAGATCCTCTTTTCACCTGGTCTCTGGTTTTAGCTACACGAGTGAGACCTCTTTCTTCTTCTTCTGTGTACTATCTTTGATTGTACCCGCACATACGCTCAGTAGCTCAGATGTAGATCATGTCAGCTAGCTAGCTCCATAGAAGTAAAAAAAAGCCTGTTTCTCCAACTTCAGTCAGTTACAAGGCAAGATTAGCTGGGAGACTTCTTTCTAACACCACGGGCACATGTGAAGTAGTTCTTTGTAGATTATGGTGAACTTGTGTGGTTGTAGCAGTGCTTTGCTATTGAGAAACGAGGTACCATGCTAGTGTTTAACATTAGCGCGGTATGCTAATGCTAACGCTGCACGAGCTAACGGTTGCGGGTTCAGCCACCTCATTTCGGATTGTGACGTCACAGAGCAGATGTTGACCAGCTCTACCAGGAGACTGAAGGCAGATACATTCAGAAACCAGATCTCCACTCAGAACAGCATGGATGGATTTTTTTAAGTGTGTATGTGTCAGAACCCCCACAGACACAAAATAACACCCCAAATCACCAGAAAAGTGTTTTTTTCATAATATGGCAACTTTAAACTAGTTTCCGAAAACCGGCCGCCTGTGGTGAACTACGGGGAGCTTAGGGGAGCCGGCTCCCCTTTAATAAGACATGGGCTCCTGAAAAATGAGATTTGTGTGAAATTTTGGGGGTCTCTTAAAATATTGACACTGTGTCACTTTGACATGCAATTTCAGTTTTGTGTAATGTGATCATCGTGGATTATTATGTGTAAAACTGCAAAAATATCATTAATTCATGCATGATGGCGATTTAAACCTAATTCACTTCCAATAAAGATAACTATACTATACTATATACTATAGCAGGGGTCACCAACCTTTTCTAAACTGAGAGCTACTTCCTGGGTACGAGTCAACTAAGGGCTACCAGTCTGATACACTCTTCTGAAATAACACATGTGCTCAGTTTGCCTTTAGTTATATATGATTATTAATGATTAATGATATTATATATGATTATTAATAAGTTATATATGATTTATTAATGTACTTACTATCTATGAATATGACACTGATCATGTTATATCTATACAATTATCAACAATGACTTAACAAGGTGGGGAAACCCCAATATTCAATTTTCATTTTAGAACAGGCCTGAGGGCTACTCATGTGGTCCTGGGGGCTACTCTGAGCTCCTCGGGGCACCCTTGTTGGTGACCCCTGTACTATACTATATACTATACTATACATGCACTATACTATACATCCTATTCTTGTCATGAGCATCAAGGTGTGTCGGCCGTGGGTGCAAATTCATCTCATGTTTAGTACATGTTAACTCAAAGATTTTGTAGAAAAAATCTAAACGTTTGGAGGCTGCATTAATCGGGCGTAAGAAAGTCCTTTGAAATCCACTCCTGCAGTCAGCGTCATATAGCCATGGCAAAAAGAAAACAAGGCAGGTTAATTAATTTCGGTTTTACTAAGAAATTGTGCAGCGAATGACGTTAATAGCACGCTTAATTCACCTGCTGCAAGCCCTGTTAGCACACCTCCCGGGTGACAACGCAAGGAGAAGCTGGAGAAATCAATGTCCTCTCTGGCTGAAGATAATCACACTCTCGCCTCCTCTCTTCCATTAAACTGGAACAGCCAGCAGTGGAGAGACATTAGAGTCGATAACCACAACATGTTTAGTTAAGGAGGGAAGCTTGGGGTGCCTCGCTTCATTGAACGGAGGAATTGTGGTATTTTATAGATTAGAGGGGGTGGTTTGGAGGACTTGTTGTTCTACATCAGAAGGTACATCTATAGAAAGAGTCAGTCGTCCCACCAATATCTCCACTTACTCTTTAAATTTCCATATTTTTCATACAGCCAAATCTGAGTTTTTGATTCCATTTAAGGCACAAAATTGGTTTTAGGTGCAAATTTCTATCTCTTTTAGATAGTTTGATGTGTTTTACATGCAACTTCATCCCTACAAAATGCACGTTGCTATTTATTTTGCCTGACGATAACCTACCTGCTTCCAAAATATATGAATTGGATTTTTCTCTTAAAGTGCAGAACAAAATGACCATTGAAGCCCCCTTTAAAACTACTAAT
>NC_053116.1:38990631-39015631 GCF_010015445.1 Perca fluviatilis
AGCTGGGCTGGCCGAGCACACACCGGATGGCAGAGCCCACAGCTGATGGTCGAAAGCACACAGCTGGTGGCCGAAAGCCACACAGCTGATGGTCGGAAGCACACAGCTGATGGTCGAGCAGCCACACAGCTGATGCCGAGCACACAGCTGATGGTCGAGCATCACAGCTGATGGCCGAAAGCACACAGCTGATGCCGAAATCACACAAGCTGATGGTCGGCAAAGCGACACAGCGTATTGATGGAAAAGTTAACACACAGCTGATGGCCGGTTACACAGCTGATGGCTCGCATCACACAGCTGATGGTCGAGCACACAGCTGATGGCCGCCCCCACAAGAAAGTGCACACAGCTGATGGCCGAGCACACAACTGATGGCCAATTCTCCCCCTCCTCGCCAAAGCCAGGGTAAAAGCCCAAAGCAAGCTGATCCACTTTTCCATGTTTATAAGAGCATTACAATTAGAAAATATAATGGACAAAAGAAATCAAGGGACATTTAGAATAGATAAAAATATGCGATTAATTGCGAGTTAACTATGACATTAATGCGATTAATCGCGATTAAATATTTTAATCGTTTGACGGCACCATCAAAAATACTTTAGGGCTCAGAGGGTCCCATCGAGGAATGCTGTGTGGACTAGCCAGACCCTCCTCCGTAGCACTGTGGAGGAGGGTCTGGCAAAGCGAGACTACTAAAACCATAACTGACAGGACTACCAAAATAAGAGCTTTCTTTCTGTTGTCGTCTCCCAGTCTGCTGTGTGTGACCTGAGCAGGTACGTGCCTCCTGGTCCTACTAGATGGAGGCTGTTAACTCCGTCCTGACTGAGGTCAAAGGTCACAACCTTAATTATTTAGAGAGTGACTTTTGAGTTTAATCCTCCTGATCCTGAGGGAGGATCACACTTCCTGCTTCGCTGAATTAAGATGGTCCCCCCCCACGGACCGTCTGATAACGTTGTCATGGAAAATGAGCATTAACACACGTGACATCATCGGTTACCGTGGCAGCAGAGTTTAATCCCCTCTTTTGTTCCATCCTTGAAACTGCAGTCTTATTTCAACTTAATCTGAACCTCAGAGAAATCCTTTTTCAATGTGAGGTACTACAGACAGGAAGACCTTTATTCCAACCAAAAGATCAGATAAGATAAGATAGACTTTATTAATACCACAGTTGGGAGATTCTCTGCTACAGCAGCGCTCAAAAGTAAAATGTACACACAAATATAACACAACATACACTGGCAGACATAGCAGAGAAAAATATACATAAAGATGTTGTTTTAATTGATTCCTCAAAGACAACAATCACACACGAACGCTATGAAAGCAGACTGATGTCATAAAGTACCGTATGTATGACACGCCAATAGTAATGCCCATTTTGGCGTAGTTATCAAGATGCGCATCGCTTTTTAGCGCGTACGTATCCGGTGAAAGCGCCCTGATCTGGCGAGCCGAGTTTCCCACTCCCAGATCAGTCTGGCATCTTGAGATGAGAGAAAATTTGGAGACGTTCGCCAAACGACCGACCAATCAGCGTTGGTTTAGGCGTGACGCAGCGAGAAGCGACTGTTCGGTCTGAACAACGTGGCGGCTTCCACGGAGGAGATGAGCGTAGCTATCGCAGCAAGTTTTTTCCGAATTAGAAAGTATTCCTTCATTGGAAGAAGAGCTAAGAAAAACGGTACTGGAGGCTTTTCTCGGAGGAAAAGATGTTTCTGCTCTTCTCCCGACTGGTTTCGGCAAGAAGTTTGATCTGATTGGTTGATTTGGCCCATCTATCGCCAACTATAGGTGGTGATAGACAGATGGTTTATCCCAGGGGTCACCAACCTTTTCTAAACTGAGAGCTACTTCCTGGGTATTGAGTCATACGAAGGGCTACCAGTTTGATACACTCTTCTGAAATAACAACTGTGCTCAGTTTGCCTTTAGTTATATATGATTATTAATGATTAATGATAGTTATATATGATTATTAATAGTTATATATGATTATTAATGATTAATGACGCTTATCTATGTGAAGACACTGATCATGTTAATGATTTCTCACAACAATTATCAACAATGACTTAACAAGGTGGGAAACAGATAATATCAATATTCAATTTTCATTTTTAGAACAGGCCTGAGGGCTCCTCATGTGGTCCTTGGGGGCTACCCAGCTAACCAGTATTTTCGCCCCTTCCCAAAAGTTCTCCAACGGAAAGTTCCCAGATGGATATGCAGAGCAAATGCGAAGCGATCCAATCTGGTGGAGTCAGGTTACCATTGACCTACATTACGAGGGTAAAACACAGGACTTTCACCCAGGAGAGCCGGGATTGTGTCCCGCTTGAGGCGTTTTTAACCGTTTTTAACCGTTTTTTAAACATTGGGGCCTTCCCCCAATGTTTCTTTCCTAAACCCAATAACGCCACGTGGCGTGTACAGTACAGGCCAAAAGTTTGGACACACCTTCTCATTCAATGTGTTTCTTTATTTTCATGACTATTTACATTGTAGATTCTCACTGAAGGCATCAAAACTATGAATGAACACATATGGAATTATGTACTTAACAAAAAAGTGTGAAATAACTGAAAACATGTCTTATATTTTAGATTCTTCAAAAATATTTGCTAATTTGCTTTTTTTGATAACTCTGCAAATCCTTGGTGTTTTCTCAATGAGCTTCATGAGGTAGTCACCTGAAATGGTTTTACCTTCACAGGTGTGCTTTGTCAGGGTTCATTAGTGGAATTATTTCCCTTATTAATAAAAAAAGCAAAGGGTGGCTACTTTGAAGAATCTAAAATATAAGACATGTTTTCAGTTATTTCACACTTTTTTGTTAAGTACATAATTCCATATGTGTTCATTCATAGTTTTGATGCCTTCAGTGAGAATCTACAATGTAAATAGTCATGAAAATAAAAAGGAAACGCATTGAATGAGAAGGTGTGTCCAAACATTTGGCCTGTACTGTACGTTTACATCTGCTATATGCAGCGTAGACATACACGTGGACAGCAAAAATGCGTTCAGATTCCAACTGATCAACGTCCGTGTGTGATCAGATAATCACACACGGACGTTGTGAAAAGGATAAAGTGAATTTAAAAAGGTTCAGCGGTGGACTCAGATGGATGAGTGTCCTTGAACTAGTGGTGCTACGGTCGATCCGTGGTCCGTACGGGTCAACTATCACGGTTCGATATGCATGTGAACTGTGGACCAGTTGCAAAGTTAAACCAAAATAATAGTGTGAAATAAATGTTTACTGTCTACTGTTTACTTAAACCTACATTGTGTAATTTTTTAAGTTGATTCTTAGCAAAAAAAAAAACTTTCTTTCACAAATATGTGCTCATTCATGTGTAATTACTTCCAGAAACTAATCAAAGTGTTCTCATAAGCGTAGAATCTGACATTCAGACTCGCTCGAATGACGGCCGCCATGTAGCGCCTCCATCTTTAAAATACATTAGCCAAAGAGGGACATACCTCTGCATTTTGCGCTCTTACACTCAGTGGCACCGTGACGAATGCCAGGGGGAGATTACTTGCCAGGGAAGTTAAAAAGAGAATTAAAACGACAACGCGACAGGCAACGCAACAACAGCTGCGTGTAAACGATGGAGATGCTAAGAAGTCATTTCGGGTTCAGACACCGTTGGAGTTGGGAAGGGCTAGAAAGTAATATTCAGTTGGTTGTCATATACAATTTCACCGCTAGATGGGAGAACTTCTTACACAACGTAGCTTTAAAGGTCCCAGTGTGTAACACTTTTAGTTGTTCATTATCTAAATCTGTGTTGCCTGTTCACAAACTTGTCCTTTTTCATGATTTTATTTACCTCCACCATCAACTCCAAGTATTCCTATGGATCTTTTTCACAGCAGACATGTTGACTTGTCATAGTAGGAAAAGCACAGCTGAGATTGATAACCTTAACAATGGCTCAGTTCCATCAAGTGTCCCAGTAAGATATTTAAGCATGCACAATACCAGGGTCTCTCCTAAGTGGAATACAGCCATCAGTAATGGTTTAATACCAGGGTCTCTCCTAAGTGGAATGCAGCCATCAGTAATGGTTTAATACCAGGACCTCTCCTAAGTGGAATGCAGCCATCATTAATGGTTTAATACCAGGGCCTCTCCTAAGTGGAATGCAGCCATCAGTAGTGGTTTAATACCAGGACCTCTCCTAAGTGGAATGCAGCCATCAGTAATGGTTTAATACCAGGACCTCTCCTAAGTGGAATGCAGCCATCAGTAATGGTTTAATACCAGGACCTCTCCTAAGTGGAATGCAGCCATCAGTAGTGGTTTAATACCAGGACCTCTCCTAAGTGGAATGCAGCCATCATTAATGGTTTAATACCAGGACCTCTCCGTAAGGGAATGCAGCCATCATTAATGGTTTAATACCAGGACCCTCCTAAGTGGAATGCAGCCATCAGTAATGGTTTAATACCAGGACCTCTCCTAAGTGGAATGCAGCCATCAGTAATGGTTTAATACCAGGACCTCTCCTAAGTGGAATGCAGCCATCATTAATGGTTTAATACCAGGGCCTCTCCTAAGTGGAATGCAGCCATCAGTAATGGTTTAATACCAGGACCTCTCCTAAGTGGAATGCAGCCATCAGTAATGGTTTAATACCAGGACCTCCTTAAGTGGAATGCAGCCATCATTAATGGTTTAATACCAGGACCTCTCCTAAGTGGAATGCAGCCATCATTAATGGTTTAATACCAGGACCTCTCCTAAGTGGAATGCAGCCATCATTAATGGTTTAATACCAGGGCCTCTCCTAAGTGGAATGCAGCCATCAGTAATGGTTTAATACCAGGACCTCTCCTAAGTGGAATGCAGCCTTCAGTAATGGTTTAATACCAGGACCTCTCCTAAGTGGAATGCAGCCTTCAGTAATGGTTTAATACCAGGACCTCTCCTAAGTGGAATGCAGCCATCAGTAATGGTTTAATACCAGGACCTCTCCTAAGTGGAATGCAGCCTTCAGTAATGGTTTAATACCAGGGTCTCTCCTAAGTGGAATGCAGCCATCAGTAATGGTTTAATACCAGGACCTCTCCTAAGTGGAATGCAGCCATCAGTAATGGTTTAATACCAGGGTCTCTCCTAAGTGGAATGCAGCCATCAGTAATGGTTTAATACCAGGGTCTCTCCTAAGTGGAATGCAGCCATCAGTAATGGTTTATTACCAGGACCTCTCCTAAGTGGAATGCAGCCATCAGTAATGGTTTAATACCAGGGTCTCTCCTAAGTGGAATGCAGCCATCAGTAATGGTTTTGAATACACCTGTGCTTTTCCTGCTATGACGTGTCGACATGTCTGCCGTGAAAAATGTCTATTGGCTTGAAATTTTACATTCGCGTTTGCATGAACTGGGGTAGACGCTCCATATTCACGCTCCATCTTGAAACACATTAACCGGTAAGATACATACAGGACATACTGCTCCACCTTTGGTGTTTTCGCTGTCACATGATAAACTCACAGCTGCTGCTAACAGGTATCGTAGCTTCCAAGTGGCAAGTTTGAAGAAGGAAACATGGAGGACCGCACGTATTCAAAATCCAAATTTTAGGAACAGGAGTCTTCTTCTTCTTCACCCAGAAAAAGATAAAGGAGATTGAAAAGAGCAAGAGACCAGCTTTTTGAAGCGTGAAGGCTACCGTAGCTGTAATACCTTCTTTGAACTGCGTGGTGAGAGAGAGTTGATTGCGATATATGATCTCAACGCTATGGATTGGATAAATTCCCACACACTGGACCTTTAACATCCCACTGCGCAAAGACACGTCCAAACGACGTGTTGTCTACGTCGTTTTTGCACGTCCAATTTTTTTCGACGTCTACCGAACATCCATTATTGACGTCGAAAGGACCGCTGTATAAGGGCTAATTGCAGTCCAACTGTGGTCATTGTGGAAGTCTTTTCTACGTCAATTTCAAACTAATTTCAGACATCTTTTTTAATGCTTCTTAGCTCTGTGCATAACTGTAGTACCATTTCAGAAGGTGGCATACGGTTTCAGTTTATTTTCCTACAGCTTAAAAGCTTGCTTCCATGAAACCGTATATATCTATGCCATGAAACACGCTGAATCGCCCCAAACAGGCGCCAAATGCTTGGTGTGTTGCCTCGGCCAATCAGATTGGCGTTTAATGCTTGGGTCATGATAACGTGCTGCCTCAGCCAGAGTGGTGTTATTTATATGTTAATTATTTAAATTGCATTTCCAAATAAATAAATAAATACATTTATTAATTAATTATTTAAAATAAAATAAACCAGTAGAGGGAAAACAGGAATATGTAAAATAACAAAATATAATGTACTCAATAAATAAATAATGTATAACAAATAATGTTTAATCACAAATCATCATATTCATATTCATTAATCATATTGTTGACAACAATGTTGATATTTGTCATAAATAAACAATATTACATTAATAAATGTCAATTTCCCACACATGTTTAAGATGTCCACATGACGTCCAAAAAAGTTACCTAGTCTGACGTTCAAATGTTGAACTGCATATTGACGTCCAAATGGGGTCATTGTTAGACGTTCAAATAGCAGACCTAGTTTGCACGTCGTGTAGACGTCAAGAATTGGTCTGGACCGACGGACGCAATTTAGACATGATCTGCACGTCCATCAGACGTCTAATGTTTAGTGGGATAGGGCTGATAAATCTCTATGGAGGGGTGCCGTGAAAAGATACTGGTCCTCCTTTTTTCTGATTATATATTCAAATGACGATTAATAGGAAGAAGCCATTAATTGTTGGAGCGGATCTGAATCATCAGAAATTTTATCGAACCGTTGTTGTCACGAGTACTTTCACACAGAACGTGAATATCAAGCGGCGATAAAGCGTGGTCATTTTTTTTCCGGACAAAGTTGATTTTTCTGAGCTTTCGCGACGCGAATAAAGACATCGACCAATCACATTGTGTCGTTTATTGATGAGGATCAACATACAATAAAACGGAGGCTGATGTCCGAACCACAGACCGTAAAGACAGCAAACTTTATTACTCCTTTTAACCATCACAAAGGCAGCGTTTACCCAAGGGGAGGGGTAAGCCTCTCTCCCCAAAGCGAAGCTCCTATGGCGCCATTTTGATGCTAACAAGCCATCACCCTCCCGTTAGCATCCCATTGACTCCCATTCATTTTGGCGCCACTTTGACAGAGAATAACTTTACATCTGAAGAGTTTAAAGACTCTATTTGTCCGTTGTTTATTTCTAAAGAAACACGACAATGTATAAAAGGCTCCATTACCTTGTACCTCACGTTATGTCTCCGTAGCAGACGCTTTTATAACAATAGGCTAACGATTGGGTCATAACCACGAGACTTACTGTCACACAGTAGAGGAATTACCGTATAGTACAGGAGAAGCTCACAGGCAGTTTGGACTTCCATTATCTGTTTAGGTTTAATGACTAATGTTAACTAGCATGTTAGTGATCAGTAATTAGCCTGTGCCTATGTTATCTCCTTACATATACCTACGCTCTCCGTCTCTGTAAGATTGGGAATGATTGAGATTTCTCTCGGCACAGCTACCAGAAGACTTCACACTTTCAGACAGGTTGCTCACGTCACATCTACGTCTTCAAGCTCAGTTGGAGGCTGCTCAGTAACGCTCAGCCAGCACCGGGAAAGAGACTTCTGATATCCTTCACTGGTCTCGTACAGAGACACGGGGTCTGCTGGTCCATTTCTTTTAATGTCTATGTGTTTACCAGAGACTTTCTTTCCGTTCTTACCTTTCACAATAAAAGCCCTAGAGATATAACATTTGCAGAGGGAATTAAATTCACTGAGTATTTCGCTAAAAGGAAACTCATTGAATAGCTTACAGTAGCATAGTGTTAGCTTTTCCTGCTTCGGGGGGAGACGGAGCTGGAGTCTCCGGAGCTAATGTTAACGATCAATGATCACCAAATTTATCATGGCCATATTTTGTAATATCAAAAGAACTAAACCGAAATCCAACGATTATAAGTTATCTTACATTAACATTTTCTTCTCCATTGGCGCCTGTGACGAAGAAAAAGATCGTAAGCTTGTGTGGTAATCATTGATCACTGATCAATGATTACCACACAAGCTTTCTCATATTGCTCCTCATAACCACTGAAAACTGTCAAAAAATCAAACCAGAAATGTGGTGATGATTGATGGTTGTTTAGGTACATTAAACCGCATGAAGCTTTTTCACGTTAGGACTTATAAAGCCCATGAGAACCGTTGGGAGTCAACCCACAGCCGCTCCGCTGCCCTGCTGAAAATGTGAAGAAGAAACGAGTCAGATGTCAGATAACGTCCATAATAAAAGGACTTTGGGTTCGATTTTTTGACAGTTTTCAGTGGTTATGAGGAGCAATATGAGAGAGAAATTTGGTTATCATTGATGATTGTTTACGTACATTAAACCACGTTTTTATTCATTAGTAAGCTACAGGACAGCGTCTTTCAAACGTGACCTGCGCGAAAGAGAAAAAAAAAGAAAAAAGTATGCGTCATTGTAACCAGCACTTCTGGAAATGTACTTCCAAATGCATCTCTGTCTCCAGCACATTTCAAACCAAACTGACGCCCGTGGATTTACCCGTGAGTCAATCTGGAAAATAATTCGATATCGTATTTTTGACCCTCTGAATTTACCGTTGGATAAGCCTCGGCATGAGACAGGACGGCTTAGGACGCTCCAGGCTGCAGCCATACCCGCCTCCACAAGACTAGAGAGTGACTGCACGTGTGTGTGTGTGTGTGTGTGTGTGTGTGTGTGTGTGTGTGTGTGTGTGTTGTGTGACTATAAATGCAGCTCGTGTGAGAGCAAACCATCCTTATAGCTGTGTTTTGCCGCTTATTAGACCGATCACCCCCGAAATTGTGCAATGCAAAACAGGCTCATTGCAGCTACTAATGCAGGGAGAATAGACCTTTCTTGCCAAATGGATTTCTCTTCTTTTCATTTTTTAACAGATTGCAAAGTGGCACTTTTATTTTTTTTTCTATTTTTGAACTTGATGCAAATTTTGACACAGCTGCACTTTTATTTTCTTTATTTTTGAACTTGCTGTTATTTGATAGTTGTTACTTCAATAAATTGGAACATTTTAAGCTTGCTGCGTATTTCATTAGCATTGTGTTGGGGTGATGGGGGCAGGTGGGGCTTGAAAATTCCCCCTTGTCCAAAGTGGGGAACGACCGAAAAAGTTTGAGAACCACTGCCTTACAGGGAGGTGTGTTCAGGTGCATTCTGGGCGTGCTGGTCTTACAGGGAGGTGTGTTCAGGTGCATTCTGGGCGTGCTGGTCTTACAGGGAGGTGTGTTCAGGTGCATTCTGGGCGTGCTGGTCTTACAGGGAGGTGTGTTCAGGTGCATTCTGGGAGTATTGCTATCTTGAGGCAGCGGGAAGTGATGGCGCCATTGACCAACAAAAACCTGGTCTAAAGTCAGTAACGCAGCATTTCATTGTTATTTTAACAGAGCATTAGTAAAATGCTCCTAGGCTCGTGCACAGCGCGCGCACACTATGCTTGTTACACACACAGGGACGCACAGCAGCACGCACACACACACACACACACACACACACACACACACACACACATGCAGAAGATTATTAATAAAAATATTAGGGTGTAAATCCTCCATCATAACAGCAATGCTCAAAGGTCCAAACGCGCCTGGCTTTTAAAGGGAATGGGAGATGATCTCTGATTGGTTGATTGCATGTTACGCCCAAAACACACCTCTGATTAATGAAGACACGCCCTACACGCACCTGCGCCAAGCGCTTCACGCCGCGCGCTTAGATCGTTAAAATAGGGCCCGAAATCCTTACCACTAAGCGTTAACTCTCCTCACACTGCATCTCCGTCACTTCCTCTCTCTCTTCAGCAGCGTCTCCACAATGAACTCAAACTGTCCCACCAACACGGCAGATGAGCTGCCGTGAACGTACGAAACTTTTATTGAAAACTTTTCGCAAATTCGCATCGCTGGAGGACCCGTTGGCCATTCTAATCCTGAACGTAACCCTTTAACTTCTGCACAGCTGATATCAGACGCTAATATTCAAAGTGACGATGACGTATTGATCGGGCTTCAGTGTTTAAAAGTACTGCTGCTGCTGCTGTGAGTCTGCGATCTGAGCAGTGAAGAGGAAGAAACACTGCCCCAACATTCACTAAATGAACTGATGACCTTCCAGCTGGACCAGGCTGCAGGGCAGCGTGACAACACACACACACACACACACACACACACACACACACACACGGCAGTGAAAAGTAGAAAGTTAACAAGGCGGATGCAGGGTTGTGTGCGAGTGATGAGATGCCCTGCTTTACAAACACACACACACACACAAAAAAACACACACACACACACACACACACACACACACACACACACAAACACACACACACACACACACACACACACACACACACACACACACACACACACACACACACACACACACACACACACACACACACACACTGTCTCAACTCATTGTCATGAGGATGTGAGTTCACTCGGGATAATTCGGGGATAATTAGTCGGTTCTTGTCGTCCTGCGGGTGAAGCAGCTCCTCCACAGGAACAAAACAACGTGACCCTGAGTCACATGACCTGCACCTCCGCTGCTCATTGGACGAATGATAAACCTGCTGGGAAGCTGCCAGCTCCGAGTTTTCGGGGGAGGAAAGACTTTAAAGGCCCTTTTTTTAGAATAATCGCAGCCTATCTCTGCATGTTCATTATCGGTGCATAGGCCAAAGACAGAGAATCCAGCACAGTCACAGTTCAGGAAGCTTTATTTTGGGAAAGAAAGAAAAGGAACCAAGGACCAAGATTACCAACGAAATGCTCAGTCTGTGGTCAACGTATTCTCATGAACGGGTTCGCATGATATCGTACGAAAACTTATGCACAACAATTCGTATAATATCTAAAGAAAATATGCATTTATGGCGGCACATGACAGTTAAAGCGTAACTCTCGCCAAAATGCATCCTATGGTTTTTTTGTGAATGTACACGAGTCAAACGTTCGTTTAAAAGCATATTTAGGACGGAAGCGCCACTTTTAAGATTGACCGTATTTTTGTTTTTTTGGGTCAAATGGCCTTTTGAATGGGAGTGCTAGAGGGGCACTGCTATCGTCACCTTCCTAAAATAATTGCCTAAGTCATTTTTTAACAAAAATGATTTTGTTGCCTAAATCATCTCCTCATGGTGCAGGCCACCTCTGGTAAAATTGCCTACATCCTCAGTTGAACAGGTCATGTGATTCTACACCTTTAGTATAATTGCCGATGTCAAGCATGTGACTTAGGCAGTTTTATTTTTTGTGTTTTCTGAAAAACCTGAAAAAATGACTTAGGCAATTATTTTAGGAAGGTGACGCTATGCTAGCCTCAAAATAGTTATTTTTAAACCACTAAGTAGGCTCGACACAACATGAGACTTTGCTCCAAGTATCACCAGGGGCTCTACACCTTAACCAAAGTACTGACAACATTGGTTGTGTTCTGAGAGTTTACTAAAAAGAAAGGTTTTGAACAACTCACCGCAGCTCTGGTTGTTTCCGGCCACTACCACCTCGGCAGTCAAAACGAGTCGATATCCGAATGCGAATGAACGGACTCCATATGAGGCTCTTTTTTCAACTACGAGGTCAATATTGTTTTTCACTAACGACAAAACAACAAATAATCCGTGCATTTATACGGAGCTAAGCTTTAGGAGCTTTCCGTCTTTACTCTCCTCCCTGTTACGCTGCATTCGGAGATCGATTATTTTTGGCTGATAAAATGGCTGCGGCCGGAAACAACAAGAGCTGCGGTGAGTTGTTCAAAACCTTTCTTTTTAGTAAACTCTGTGTACACAACCAATGTTGTCAGTGCTGTCGTTAAGGTGTAGGGCCCCTGGTGATACTTGGAGCAAAGTCTCATGTTGTGTCGAGCCTTCTTAGTGGTTTAAAAATAGCTATTTTGAGACTAGCATAAAAGTGCCCCTAGCACTCCCATTCAAAAGGCCATCTGACCGAAAAACGAGACTACGGTCAATCTTAAATCTTAAATCCCGAATATGCTTTTAAACGGAAGTTTGACTCGTGTACATTCACAAAAAGTTGTACTTAGTGTCTTCATTAATCAGAGGTGTGTTTTGGGCGTAACATGCAATCAACCAATCAGAGATCATCTCCCATTCCCTTTAAAAGCCAGGCGCGTTTGGACCTTGGAGCATTGCTGTTATGATGGAGGATTTACACCCTATTTATTTTTTTTTTTTTTTTTTTTTTTTTTTTTTTTTTTTTTTTTTTTTTTTGCATATTTTTTTTTTTTTTTTTTTTTTTTTTTTTTTTTTTTTTTTTTGCGTCCTTGTGTGTAACAAGTATTGTGCGCGCTGTGCACGAGCCTAGGAGCATTTTACTAATGCTCTGTTAAAATAACAATGAAATGCTGCGTTATTGACTTTAGACCAGGTTTTTGTTGGTCAATGGTGCCATCACTTCCAACCGCCTCAAGATAGCAATACTCCCAGAATGCACCTGAACACACCTCCCTGTAAGACCAGCACGCCCAGAATGCACCTGAACACACCTCCCTGTAAGACCAGCACGCCCAGAATGCACCTGAACACACCTCCCTGTAAGACCGTGCTGGTTGCCGGGTGCAAGATAGGGGCCATAGTTTCTCCGTCTCCATCCGAAGCTAATCACTTCACTCTCTCACTCGCTCTACCACACACTCCCCACACACACAAACATACATAGCGGCTATGCTATTCTCTAAAAGAGATACACTACAACGACGCAGACACACCAGCACAAGTATGACTCTCACTTATGTAGACCGCGGCGAAAGCTCTGCGTAAGAAGGACTTCAGTAGGGGACACAAACACACGTTTCCCGGGTCAAAGCTTTTTGTTTTCCCCTGGAAAATCAAACTCCCTTCCACGGCTTGAAAGCGCTGTTTTTTTATTTCATTTTTGTTCATTGGTTTATTTAAAATGTGTAGCGTTGAGATCATATATCAACAATCAACTCTCTCGCGCCACGCAGTTCAAAGTTCATTCATATTACAGCTACGGTAGCCTTCATGCTTCAAAAAGCCGGTCTCTTGCTCTTTATCAATCTCCTTTTTCTTTTTCTGGGCAAAGAAGAAGAAGAAGAAGACTCCTGTTCCTGAAATTTTGGATTTTGAATACGTTTTGGTCCTCCATGTTTCCTTCTTCAAACTTGCCACTTGGAAGCTACGATATTAGCAGCATTAGCAGCAGCTGTGAGTTTGTCATGTGACAGAGAAAACGTGAAAGGCGGAGCAGTATGTCCTGTATGTCCCTTACACACACACACACACACACACACACACACACACACACACACACACACACACACACACACAGGTGGAGCAGTGTGTCCTGTATGTATCTTACCAGCTAACGTATTTCAAAGATAGATCATGAATATGGAGCGTCTACTCCAGTTCATGCAAATGCAAATGTTAAATTTCCAGCCAATAGGAATACTTGGAATTGATGGTGGAGGTAAATATTCATGAAAAAGGACAAGTTTGTGAACGGGCAACACAGATTTTGTTAATGAACAACTAAACACGCTACACACTGGGACTTTAAAAGGGTTAGGAGAGAGGAACAAACATAAGGGTAAAGTACCTCAGATGAGTTAAACCAGCTGTTGCTGATTGCAGTTTTGATTGATTTTAATCCATCTCTTGAGTGTGGTTTTAAGTGATAGACTGCTTGTGCTTTCTCTGAGACTTTGCATACAGCAAAACATACAAATGCTACACTTTTTGTAGCTATATTTTCAAATGGATGAGAGCAGCCAATGGCAAAATTCACCTGAATTTACCGTGTGGTCGTGTGGTAATTTCAGGCCCTCCCCACTGACTTTGAACGCGTTGTCTAGTGAGGCCACTGATCTCACTGAGTACCTCTCTACACCTAAATGTAAAAACAGCTGGACACAACCGCAAGGCATTGTGGGAAACAGGAAATCTAGGAAATCACTAAATGAGAGAGAGAAAAAGAGCTCATCATCATCATCATAATCTCGCTGTGCGGTCCATCACTGGGGTTTATATATATGTGTGTGTGTGTGTGTGTGTGTGTGTGTGTGTGTGTGTGTGTGTGTGTGTGTGTGTGTGTGTGTGTGTGTGTGTGTGTGTTCATGGTCCTCAGGTACTAACACATAAATCACGGACCAGATCACACACACACACACACACACACATCTAGGTCACAGCTGTTCACTACAATTTTTTTCTGCTTTCCCTTCCTCTGGAAGCGGTCACATCTCTCCTCCTCCCATTTCTCTCTACCATCATTCTCATTCCTCCTCTTTGACCTTAATGGGAATCTTGAAGTCGAGGAAATAAGCGAAGCAGAAAAAACACAAATCAGTGATCTTACTAAGAGACTTCCTCTGAAGTATTCCAATCCTTTTACTGCAGTTAAAATACTAACGATACAGTTTTTCCTGATTGCTTTGACCTGTTTAAAGAAACCAGGGATCCATTCGGCTTTCATCATCACTGTCTCAGCAGAGCAGAAGACACCTCTTGCAAATGTGCTAACCCTTTCTCATTGGATTGACACATCCCCCCCCCCCACACACACACCCCCACCCCCACCCTTCTGCAGAACAGTTAACATGGATGTCATTTAAGCAGTCCAAACTCCATTGTTATGAAGCTCAGCGCAAATTCTTTCAGGAAGACTTCTAATCACTGCGATCACCACTATATCTCTCCCTAAATCTTTTCAGCTGTTAAGAGGTGTTCACTCTTCAGTAAACCAATCAGAATTGGCCACAAATTCATGATCCAATCATGACAGCATGACATCCTGTTTTAAATGTCTTCTCTCCTTGCTATCAGCTGGCTTCTCAGGCAAACGTGCAACCCTCCTCCTCCTCCCCTTCCACCTCCGGGCTTCATCATCCACTGCAACCAGAGTCCCCTTCCAGAGGACGGGTCCTTCGTTCGGCTTCCTGGTTTCCTCTCCGCCATCACCAGTGTTTAGGCTCCATTGGGGGTGGGGGTGGGGGGGGAATATGTCGGTTTCTCTACCCCTTTAAATATTTTAATGATGGAGTCTAATCCCCAAAGATTTGGACATTTTATGTACCGTATTTTCCGGACTATAAGTTGCACTTTGTTTCCCTACTTTGGCTGGTCCTGCGACTTATAGTCAGGTGCGACTTATATATAAAAATATATATAATTTAACATGTTTTTAAATGTTAATTCATACTGAAAACATCACCGTCTACAGCCGCGAGAGGGCGCTCTAGGCTTGTGACGACTAGAACGCTGCTCCTAAAGACAACGGAGAAAGAAAAGAGATAACAAACTGCAGGTAGTAAAACATGCAGCTGAAAATGGTAATCGAGCAGCAGAAAGAAAGTTTGAAATGAGAGAGAAACTTGTGAGGGAGACTGGAGAAAAGGTGACTCTTACTGCAATGAAGAAATCAGAGAAAGCTAATCGGCTAATCGGCTAATGGCGGGCTGAGAGCGAGATGGCCAGAGCTGGAGGAAGGAGTCGGGAGGGGCTGGTCAACGGTGCAGCTACGTCTGCACGCCTTTTAATCCATCCATGCTCCACGCCCTGGTAGCTAGGTGTTCTGGGTGCTATTGTGTAGTTCAATAACTGTTAATGTGTTATTTTAACATACCGGACACCTACCGTATTCAGCCTGTTGTTCTGTGAGCTATTGTGTAGTTGACAGATGAAAAAGGTTGTTTTTGGTCTTGGATTTTGTGAAATAAATTTCTAAATAAATGCGACTTATACTCCGGAGCGACTTATAGTCCGGAAAATACGGTACATTTCATATTATGCTTATCTACAATAAATATTTGCATATCTGCAATGAAGTCTCTCCTGATTGCAGGGCTGGACTGGGACAAAAAATCGGCCCTGGCATTTTTGGCCCAGGCGGCCCACACCCACCGTGATTGGTCAGACACATTCCCTGCAGACAGTCCTCTTAAAATATGCGTGCGTTCTATGATATGAGTTGCCTAGTGTTCAGCGTTCATGTGATCGTTTTGGATCCTTCAAGAGGGGTCTCAAGACTTATCTGTTGATCTTACACTTAAATAATTCATTCATTCTTAGAGTTATGATTTGTATATTTATGGTATTTTTGTTATTTTTTATTATTGATATTTTATATTTTATTGTCATTATTGTTTTTATTACTATTTTGCTGGACAAAAGTGTCTGCCAAATACAATAACCATAACCCTTCACAAAAGCTACAATAAAGCTGAGAATATATGCCCTGGAAAAGAGCTAATTAAGCAATTCAAGGAACACTGATGCTTGTATCAACACTGATTTTATAGATCACACAGACTTTTCAGCTACCCAACAGGCTAACCGCTAGCATT
Organism: Perca fluviatilis; assembly: GCF_010015445.1. NCBI lineage: Eukaryota > Metazoa > Chordata > Actinopteri > Perciformes > Percidae > Perca > Perca fluviatilis. The sequence goes on from NC_053116.1 coordinate 39,007,129, forward strand.
TTCAATGTAAGCTTAAGCAGTTAGGTTACCTGACAGCCACTAATGTTACAGCCAAACTGCTTGTTGTCGTTATGACGTGAGCCGCACACACACACACACACACACACACACACACACACACACACACACACACACACACACACACACACACACACACACACAGCCTCCCTCCCTTCCTGAGAGTCCCTGTTGATTTGTCTACTCCTTACCACATTATTGACTACGTTTACAAGCTGTAAATTTTCGGGTTATGGTCGGGTTAAGGTCACTATTCTGGTTTCTGAAAAATTCGGAATAACCCGTTTACATGTGTGAGCAGAGAGAGTTACTCCTGTATACGTGGAATCTGTAATCAAATGGTGATATCCCGATGTAAACGGCGAGGCACGGTTAGCGTCTGGACGTAGCCTACGGACAACCTTAAGACGCAATAACTTTTCGGTCACCTTCTCATAAACCTCACTATCTCGGTACTTTCTGCCGTCAACAAAAGACATTATATTCATGGTTTCACCACACTAATGAAGACATTATATTCATGGTTTATCACCACACTAATAAAAGACATTATATTCATGGTTTTCACCACACTAATAAAAGACATTATATTCATGGTTTTCACCACACTAATAAAAGACATTATATTCTGGTTTCACCACACTAATGAAGACATTGGTCCTCCTCTCAAAATGTGGTGCTGTGCTGCTCCATGTTTCCTCATAGACAGTGTATAATTTCCTCTACTTTTGTTTATTCGGTATATGCAGGTTTCTGCATTGAATATTTATAATATATTATTTTTATTTTTTCATTTTTTAAAATTCCTCTACTCAAAACGAGACTCCTTGGTAGAAATCGAATATGTCTTGTGTGGGATCGATACGTTTATGACCAAATTTGTTAGAAAGGGGACGGTACTATTGTTTTAAAGATATGGATATGGTTTGCGGTGTTTACGTGGAATTGAGCATTCAAAGAATCTGGTGTGTTTGGGCGGTGAAAAATTGTAGTATCCTGTCCTCCTGTTGAATTAGCTATTAAATGATCTCACGGTGAATTTGGTGAAATGAACACGGCCCCTTAAGTTAAAGGGGTGATAGAATGATTATTTAGGGTATTTTACACTGTTCCTTCAGGTCTCCTAATGGGGTATGTAACATTGGTTGGGCCGGAAATTGCCAGAATGATATTTTATTAGGCCCTTAACTACCCTGTGAATATGGCTCTATTTGGAACAAGAGCTTTTCTTCCAAATATGGTATGCTCATTAATATTCAGAATGAGCTGCGCGCTGATTGGTTTGAGCAAACTACATAGAAACACATGGGAGACTCGGCAGCAGGCCTCATATTTCAGACACTGCAAAGTTATACATTGTTTGTCGGGCTATTTCGTTATTAAATTCACTTCTGAGACTTTTTTAAGTGAGAAATCAACTATATAAAGCTCAAATATGGGCCGTTTTACGAAAATTGATGGCTAATTGCAGATTTGGTAAAACTGTGTGTCGGATTTCAGCGCCGGTGCTGCCTCGCTGCCCGGCCTGCCTTCCTTCACAGACCCCGGCCTGCTGTGAGGTAGATGGAGCTCAGTCAATCTCTTACCACAGGTTCCAGTTAATCTCTGCCGTCATAACTAGAGTAGCTATATTTACAGTTTGAATTTCGTCACGCCACTTACACAACATCTACCTAAATGTCTTATAAAGCTAACAACGGTGTCCGATTTAAATTTAAAAATTTTTTGAAAAATTGTGTTTTTTTTTTTGGGGGGTTGTTTTTTTTTTACTATATATCTGTGTGCTACAAATCACAGATAGTTTGCTTCATTTTCGGCATAATTCGAGTTATATTTACAGTTTGAATTTCGTCCACGCATTATACAACATCTAGCTACCTAAATGTTTTGTTTTGAAGTTAATGAATATTTGTGAATTCCAGAGGAATTCTAAGAGGAGTCTAGCTAGCTCTCATTGATAGAGCTTCCAACGGATCAAGCAGGCGTTTATTTCCCCGATCGTTTGTTTAAATAACTCAACACATTATAATTACACACATTAAAAGAGTAACTGGAACCTGTGGTAAGAGATTGCTGGCATAACAAGCTCGCTGACCGCGCTCTCACTCACACACACCGGACATTTAGCTAGCAGGAAGAGGGGAGTTGCAGGCCCTGGAGCTCTGTCAGGGCAGGGGCGTTTAGTAGTCCATTAGCCCAAAAAACTGTGACTTTGCGCGGGTATGGAGTGCTGTGGGCTGCCAGCCGTGACGGAGCTCCATCTACCTCACAGCAGGCCGGGCGGAGAGGCAGCAACACAGGCAGCACCGGCGCTGAACTCCGACACACAGTCGGACAAAATTTGCAATTAGCCATCAATTTTCGTAAAGCGGCCCATATTTGAGCTTTACATAGTTGATTTCTCGCATAAAAAAGTCTCAGAAGTGAATTTTGTAATGGAATAGCAGAGATCTGCGTGACCTAGATTCAGAAGACTACCTGATCTCAGGTCAGTTGTGTAGCCTATGTAAATGTTCTCTTAATACACCCATGGGCTGACAAAGGTTCCGGTTTTTGGGAGGTTGACGTCAACTTCCAGCTTTGTTGGGATTCGCCTGTTTTCAGCGGCAGTTTCAAAATATGAGATTTTCATAGTAAAGGGGTGTCAGTGGGACTTTGAGCTTCTATGTATGTCCTATTTACCCACCGAACTGTCGTTATTCAACTATGACAGGGTAAAATTGGTTTTGCATTCTATCACCCCTTTAAGGAAAAGGTCGTGGGTGGGCTTACGGTTCTGTGACACGCGAAACCAACTGGACGGAAAAGAAGAAAGCGACTTTAGGAAACTTGACACGTGGGACACAATCCCCCGATCTCCTGGGTGAAGGTCCTGTGTTGTTTGACCCATCCACCCCCCCCAACCAACCTCCCTATGCGGATTTTCGGGCTTTCATACTTCTTCGGGGGCTGTCGGCGTTCATTTTGGCCGAGCTGACGTGTTCAGTCGGCGGCAGGGCAGTCGGGACTCACCCGGAAAAGGGGAGCAGAATGAGGTGACTAGAGTCTCTCAAAATCTGAGGAAAATCTTTTAAACTGACTTTTGTTGAGCTGAAATGAAGACAGATTCAGCAAATGTATACACTCACACACACACACACACACACATATAGACACACACACACACGGCCTATTTCTCTCTGCAAATGTTCTCAGAAACATGTCTCGGTGAACTATTTTAGTACAATATGAGATCGTATTCTGAACGAGCCGCCATGACAGTCTGGCTTTGAATTTCCGGAGAAACCAGACCCCATGTGACGCGTTCGTCCAATCAGCTGCCGGTTGTCATTTCTTGGGCAACAACACAGAGTTATGGAGACGTATTACGTTTCTCAAGTGTGTCCCGAGGCAGTTTTCTGGACCTCTGGGACCCGACTGATCTTCTCGACTGGCTTTTCTGCCGAGGATCGGCGGTCTGGTTCGTGTGTACCGGTTTTTAATAATGCTACGCCATCTTCTCATTGACTTTACATTGGCATTGTTTTCCGCGGTGGCCACACAGCCTTTTCACCCTTTCCGTTATTGTTCCGTAACAATTCTTGATCATTTCACAGAATTCTGTGCGACCAGGCTGAACAGAAAGCATCCGTTCCTAACTATAAGAAACTACCTACATCAGTATGACATCACTGAAGCACCTGTTTGACACTCCTACACACAAATCTTCAATTAGAAATCAGTCTGCAGGGTTAGGCCATGTGGCCCCATAGATCAGTCTGCAGGGTTAGGCCATGTGGCCCCATAGATCGGTCTGCAGGGTTAGGCCATGTGACCCCATAGATCGGTCTGCAGGGTTAGGCCATGTGACCCCATAGATCGGTCTGCAGGGTTAGGCCATGTGGCCCCATAGATCGGTCTGCAGGGTTAGGCCATGTGGCCCCATCGTCAAGACACAAGAGACTCAGGGCTAGATTTATCAAGCCGTTTGCGCCTGTTTCCAGGCGCTAATTGGTCGCAAAGACGGACGTAACCGATGCGGGCTATTTACAAACAGGGCGCACTTGGGTAAAATCGCAGATTGTCTGCCACATGAGCGAGAAGAGACAAGTTGCGCTTTCAATATGCGTTCGGTGGGGGCGTGGGGGAAAGTGGGAGTTCCACCCAAAAGGTGGGAGGATAAGAGCAAAGTGCACCTAATTATATATTCTGTGGTATTTACAAAGACTGTCAGTAGTAGCGCCTCTATTCTGCGGGGGAAATTCTCCGCCTCTTTAAACCAGCCGCAGTCGAGTTTCCTCGTAGACCTTTATGCCGCTGGTGAAATGGCAACAGTAATTTGAGCAAGACGAAGACATAGGCGAGGCTGAAAATATTTTTAACACAAGAATCACACTTTGTCAGTGAACACAACATCATTTAGCGTTACAGATCAAGTAGACATGCAATATTAGAGTTACTGGAAGAAATCAAAGATGACATCGAATCTCCCACTCAGTGTTCACATCCCATTCCAGCAGTGGTTAAACTCCTCGCTACATTACAAATATTGGCATCAGGATCATTTCAAACAGTCATAGCATCAGCAGTGGGGATATCGCAGTCTGCACTCAGCCATATCATAGCACATGTACCGCTTTGCTACAGCGCAATCTACGGTCTAGTGGGCGGAGAAAGACGCTGATTGGCTGATGGGTGTCAGGGTTGATAAATACTACGCAAAATGTGGAAGCATAGCGTGCGCTATTACCGAACTCGCATAAATGGACGCAGCGCCAACTGCGCTAGTGTTAGTAAATCTAGCCCTCAGTATCAATACTGGCTATTTCTTATACTCCACAGTATTAGATGTTTATACTTTACTGTAATATATTTTATTTTTATTTTCTTAATTTCTTATACTCTAATAGATTTTATTTTGGTTTGGTTTACATGTATTTTGTGTAATATTTACAGTATTTCAGTTTTCAGCCACAGTTTGAAAATAATAATCAATGGAATCAATAAAATTTGCATCAAAGCATTTGTGATTCTGGATCCAATTCTTTGCAAGAAGGCAAATTTGACAACAAATGGCTCTGGCATGAAAGCTACGTACAGTAATAGGCTGACAAGCAATGGTGCACTGATTCACACTGAGTGCTGTATTCAGTATTTTGTTGTCCACTGTGTAATGGTTGATTGGAAGAGCTCATACACTTGTTTGCAAGTTGTGTTGTTTGAAGGCAAAATTAGCTTTTGTTACATATTTTAAATGTTTTGTCATGGTTAGAGCCTTTTGCAAACAAATTGTGTCATTTAGACCATGAGTGCCACTGTTTCGGCCTGTGTGTTAACTGTTTTGAAAATGTGGAGTTTGAGTTGAGTACTGTATCAAAGCAATCAAGAAAAACTGTAATACCACACAGTGAAAACAATCCACTACAAGCAAAAGTCCTGCATTCAAAATACTCCTGAAGTAGAAGTGTAAATGTTGCAGTACAATGTTCCCTGTCACCTAGAAACCTTTTTATTAACCAAACCATACCACTCTTTGGAGCATAACATGGAGCATCTAAATGAACCTACAATCTACTTCTAGATCAACAACAAACGATTTTACACTCAAAGTAGTCTATATCAACCCGTTCACACTCCGAACTCGAGAAATACGGACGTTTGGACAGTGGCTGTCAACGTCTGAAGCAACGAAAAAGTTTTTTTTTAAGCCCGACCTTTTCCTTAACATAACTGCGTCAAAACGGACATTAATAGTCCCGACCAAGCGTGTTGATTTTAAAATCAACAGAGACCATAATAAAAAAAAATGAACATCATTCTGTGTTGCAGAAGACTTAAAACTAGCGATTGAGACCATAAACTCATTAAGAAAATGTTTACTGAGGTAATACATCAAGTGAGAAGTGGGTCACTTTCTCATAGACTTCTACAGAAACTGAACTCCTTTTGCAACCCCCATGTCGCCCCCTACTGGAATTCAGATATAATGCAGCTTTAAGGAGTGGATTTGTGAGGACTATGGTTAACTGCTCCTCAGATCTCTGCAGGGTAAATCCAGACAGCTAGCTAGACTATCTGTCCAATCTGAGTTTTCTCTCACACGATTAAAACTACTTTTGAACATACACGTTCCACCAAAACAAGTTCCTTCCTGAGACTATTTAGCAGAGGCACCGTGGCTCCGTCCAGAGCTTAGCAGCGCCCAAGATGATTGTGATTGGTTTAAAGAAATGCCAATAAACCAGAGCACGTTTTTCTCCCATCCCATAATGCTGTGTGGACTAGAAAGAGTGACAACTACAGCTACAGCATTGCTCTGAAAATATGAAATACAAGGTTGGTATTGGCAGGTTGAAAGTAATCACATCTTCTCTCTCTCTCTCTCTCTTCGTCTGTCTCTAGGTGCTGGTCGCAATGGCTACACCAACGCAGTGGATGGGGAGGAGGGAGGAGGTGAGGGTGAGGAAGAGGAGGAGGGAGGAGAGGGGGATGGAGGAGGAGAAGGAGGAGAAGGGGGAGGAGAGGAGAGGGACCCCGAGTGGGATGAAGAGCTGGACGGAGAGGAAGGGGAAGTGAGGATGACGAGAACCGACACGCTTTACTCAACCACGAGTTCGACCGGGACACAGAGGAGGAGAGGACAACACGCCAAGAAACAGGTGAGACAACACGCTAAGAAACAGGTGAGACAACACGCTAAGAAACAGGTGAGACAACACGCCAAGAAACAGGTGAGACAACACGCTAAGAAACAGGTGAGACAACACGCTAAGAAACAGGTGAGACAACACGCAAAAAAAACGGAGAGACAACACGCTAAGAAACAGGTGAGACAACACGCTAAAAAAACGGAGAGACAACACACTAAGAAACAGGTGAGACAACATGCTAAGAAACAGGTGAGACAACACGTTAAGAAGCAGTTGAGACAACACGCTAAGAAACAGGAGAGACAACACGCTAAGAAACAGGTGAGACAACATGCTAAGCAAAAGGTGAGACAACACGCTAGAAACAGGTGAGACAACACGTTAAGAAACAGTAGAGATAACACGCTAAGAAACAGGTGAGACAACAAGCTAAGAAACAGGTGAGACAACACGTTAAGAAACAGTAGAGATAACACGCTAAGAAACATGTGAGACAACACACTAAGAAACAGGTGAGACAATACGCTAGAAACAGGTGAGACAACACGCTAAGAAACAGGTGAGACAACACGCTAAGAAACAGGTGAGACAACACGCTAAGAAACAGGTGAGACAACACACTAAGAAACAGGTGAGACAACACGCTAAGAAACAGGTGAGACAACACGCTAAGAAACAGGTGAGACAACACACTAAGAAACAGGTGAGACAACACGCTAAGAAACAGGTGAGACAACACACTAAGAAACAGGTGAGACAACACGTTAAGAAACAGTAGAGATAACACGCTAAGAAACAGGTGAGACAACAAGCTAAGAAACAGGTGAGACAACACGTTAAGAAACAGTAGAGATAACACGCTAAGAAACATGTGAGACAACACACTAAGAAACAGGTGAGACAATACGCTAGAAACAGGTGAGACAACATGCTAGAAACAGGTGAGACAATACGCTAGAAACAGGTGAGACAACACGCTAAGAAACAGGTGAGACAACACGCTAAGAAACAGGTGAGACAACACGCTAAGAAACAGGTGAGACAACACGCTAAGAAACAGGTGAGACAACACGCTAAGAAACAGGTGAGACAACACGCTAGAAACAGGTGAGACAACACGCTAGAAACAGGTGAGACAACACGCTAAGAAACAGGTGAGACAACACGCTAAGAAACAGGTGAGACAACACGCTAGAAACAGTAGAGACAACACGCTAAGAAACAGGTGAGACAACACGCTAGAAACAGTAGAGACAACACACTAAGAAACAGGTGAGACAACATGCTAGAAACAGGTGAGACAACACGCTAAGAAACAGGTGAGACAACACGCTAGAAACAGGTGAGACAACACGCTAGAAACAGGTGAGACAACACGCTAGAAACAGGTGAGACAACACGTTAAGAAACAGTAGAGATAACACGCTAAGAAACAGGTGAGACAACAAGCTAAGAAAAAGGTGAGACAACACGTTAAGAAACAGTAGAGATAACACGCTAAGAAACATGTGAGACAACACACTAAGAAACAGGTGAGACAATACGCTAGAAACAGGTGAGACAACACGCTAAGAAACAGGTGAGACAACACGCTAAGAAACAGGTGAGACAACACGCTAAGAAACAGGTGAGACAACACGCTAAGAAACAGGTGAGACAACACGCTAAGAAACAGGTGAGACAACACGCTAAGAAACAGGTGAGACAACACGCTAAGAAACAGGTGAGACAACACACTAAGAAACAGGTGAGACAACACGCTAAGAAACAGGTGAGACAACACACTAAGAAACAGGTGAGACAACACGTTAAGAAACAGTAGAGATAACACGCTAAGAAACAGGTGAGACAACAAG
>NC_053116.1:39020631-39025631 GCF_010015445.1 Perca fluviatilis
ACCCAAAATACGAGAAAGATCCTTAAAATGAGCATTACATGGGACCTTTAAAGGTAAGGGGGGCAGGGAATGCATTACGTCATCGAGAGTCCTCGCAAGTGTAGAAAGACAAACATGTTTGTGTGTGTGTTTGCAGGGATGATGACAGATTGGTAATCCCTTCCAATGATTTCCCATCCTACCCATTCGTCCATCCCCGGTTCCCACGACACACACACACACAGACCCATCGACACACAAACACATCTAGTCACACCACAAACCACAACACAAAACAATGCAAACAAAAACCAGACACAACACAAGACACACACACACACACAACAACCACACACACAACAAACACAACACACCTACACCCACAACAAATTCACACACAGACACACACAAATGCACGCACGCACACACAGACACACACACACACACAGACACACAGACACACACAAATGCACGCACAGACACACATATGCACACACACATAAACACACACACACACAAACAGACATGCAAGCATGCACGCGCACACACCAGAGATCAAGTCTCAAGTCTCTGGCCATCTGATCTGTCCCTAACACTGCGTTGTTAAATCTTAAAAATTCATAGCATGTCCTGTAGCTCCCATCCATACAGTCCAGTATCATAGCATGTCCTGTAGCTCCCATCCATACAGTCCAGTATCATAGCATGTCCTGTAGCTCCATCCATACAGTCCAGTATCATAGCATGTCCTGTAGCTCCATCCAGACAGTCCAGTATCATAGCATGTCCTGTAGCTCCATCCATACAGTCCAGTATCATAGCATGTCCTGTAGCTCCATCCATACAGTCCAGTATCATAGCATGTCCTGTAGCTCCCATCCATACAGTCCAGTATCATAGCATGTCCTGTAGCTCCATCCAGACAGTCCAGTATCATAGCATGTCCTGTAGCCCCATCCATACAGTCCAGTATCATAGCATGTCCTGTAGCTCCATCCATACAGTCCAGTATCATAGCATGTCCTGTAGCTCCATCCATACAGTCCAGTATCATAGCATGTCCTGTAGCTCCATCCATACAGTCCAGTATCATAGCATGTCCTGTAGCTCCATCCATACAGTCCAGTATCATAGCATGTCCTGTAGCTCCATCCAGACAGTCCAGTATCATAGCATGTCCTGTAGCTCCCATCCATACAGTCCAGTATCATAGCATGTCCTGTAGCTCCATCCATACAGTCCAGTATCATAGCATGTCCTGTAGCTCCCATCCAGACAGTCCAGTATCATAGCATGTCCTGTAGCTCCCATCCAGACAGTCCAGTATCATAGCATGTCCTGTAGCTCCCATCCAGACAGTCCAGTATCATAGCATGTCCTGTAGCTCCCATCCAGACAGTCCAGTATCATAGCATGTCCTGTAGCCCCCATCCAGACAGTCCAGTATCATAGCATGTCCTGTAGCTCCATCCAGAAACAATATTTAGTATCTATAACAGTTGTGTCTCCTTTCAAATAAATTTTTTTTTATTATTTTTTTATGTCTTCTCATCCCTCTAGCCCTCTGACCTGGTGAAATATTAACCTAAGTCTGTCACATCATATGGATACAACTATACAGATACAATGTGCCTGTTCCCAGCATTAGCATAACACTTAGCGATGGTTAGCTTGTTACCTGTGACGATATATGCTAAATGTAACGTCTCTTTCACATTAGCAGTGACTGACCTATCTGGGTGCGTTTGGAGATGCCTGATGAAGTCCCACGTTGTCGATCTGGCATCATTTATCTTGGTGCCACACCTTGCATGTAGCTGTTAGCTTACTGCCACTGTTTACCAAGATATTGAAAGAAAAACTAATGACAAAAGGCATAACTCTGGGAGGACTTGGTGTCGCTATCCTCAATGCATTTTATTATATGTGTGCGCGTACATTTAGATTTAAAAAGCAATAATTGTATGAAAGAGTCTCGAAGCTCGAGTCCGAGTCAAGTCTGAAGTCTTTTGGGTCTGAAGTCAGCTGTTTGTGCGACTTAAGTGCGACTCGAGTCCCCATCTCTGACACACACACACACACAAACACACGCACACAGACACACAAATGCATGCATGCACACAGACACACACACACATACACACACACACACAAACGCACGACACACAGACACAACACACACACACACACACATACACACACACACACAACGCACGCACGGACAAACACAGACACACACACACACACACACACACACAAACACCGCGACACAGACTACACAAATGCACGTACACACAGACCCACACACACAGACACACACACACACATACACACACACACACACAAACGCCGCGCACACAAACACAAACACAGACACACACACACACACACACAATACACACACACAAACACGTACCGCGCAGCATAAGCACACACACACAGACACACACACACACAAAGCACGCACACAGACACACACACACAGACACACACACAGACATACACACACACAAAGCACGCACACAGACACAAACACAGACACACACACACAGACACACACATACACACACACACAAACGCATGCACGCACATAAGCACACAGACACACAGACACACAAACACACACAGACACAGAAACACACACAGACACACACACACACACACACACACACACAAAGCACGCACACAGACGCACACACACAGACACACACACAGACATACACACACACAAAGCACGCACACAGACACAAACACAGACACACACACACACACAGACACACACATACACACACACACACAAACGCATGCACGCACATAAGCACACAGACACACAGACACACAGACACACAAACACACACAGACACACAAACACACACAGACACACACACAGACACAGACACACACAAAGCACGCACACAGACACACACACAGACACACACACACAAAGCACGCACACAGACGCACACACACAGACACACACACAGACATACACACACACAAAGCACGCACACAGACACAAACACAGACACACACACAGACACACACATACACACACACACAAACACATACACACACAGCACACACACACATACACACACACAAAACGCATGCACGCAGCACACAGACACACACACAGACACACAAACACACACAGACACACAAACACACACAGACACACACACAGACACACACACACACAAAGCACGCACACAGACACACACACACAGACACACACACAGACATACACACACACAAACACACACACAGACACAAACACAGAACACACACACAAACACACATACACACACACACACCAACAACGCGACATAAGCACACAAACACAGACACACAAACACACACAGACACACAAACACACACAGACACACACAGACACACACACACAACAAAGCACACAGAACACACACAACAACACACACACAGACATACACACACACAAACCGCACACAGACACAAACACAGACACACACATACACACACAACAAACACATACGCACATAAGCACACAGACACAGACACACAGACACACAAACACACACAGACACACAAACACACACAGACACACACACACACACAAAGCACGCACACAGACACAAACACATACACACACACACACACACACACACACACACACACAAACGCATGCACGCACATAAGCACACAGACACACAGACACACACATACACACACACACAAACGCACGCACACATAAGCACACAGACACACAGACACACACACACACACACACACACGCATGCACACACATGCACACACAGACACACAAACACACACAGACACACAAACACACACAGACACACACACACACACAAACGCATGCACGCACATAAGCACACAGACACACAAACACACACAGACACACAAACACACACAGACACACACACTGTTGTATTTTGTAAAACCATACCAATGTCCTCCAGCACAAAGCTCCTCCCAAAGAGCATCAAAGGTTCAGTAGTTTTCTGAATCTAACCTATCCTCTCTGTGTCTCAGGAACAAGTGGAGTACGTCTTCCTCATCATCTTCACCATAGAGACCTTCCTGAAGATCCTGGCCTACGGGCTGGTGATGCACCCCAGCTCCTACATCCGCAACGGCTGGAACCTGCTCGACTTCGTCATCGTCATCGTCGGGTGAGAAAACACGAGAGCGGTTTCCTCTTAGTCTCAGAGAACGAGACGTTGTCACCGATGAGAGCCAATCAGGAGGAGAAACATTGGCGTCAGCGTCGGTGTCGCCAGAGGTCTCCGTTTGCGGCCGTGATACTGAAACACAATGTCAGAGCAGGGGGAATGAGAGGGGGAAATGTCAGAGCATGGGGAATGAGAGGGGGAGGCAGGGGAATGAGGGGGAGCGTCAGAGCAGGGGGAATGAGAGGGAGGGATCAGAGCAGGGGAATGGAAGGGGAAACGTCAGAGCAGGGGAGATGAGAGGGAAATGTCAGAGCAGGGGAATGAGAAGGGGAAACCACCAGAGCAGGGGAATGGAAGGGGAAACACCAGAGCAGGGGGAATGAGAGAGGGGAACGTCAGAGCAGGGGAATGAGAGGGGAATCAGAGCAGGGGGAATGAGAGGGAACGTCAGAGCAGGGGAATGGGGAGGGAACGATCAGAGCAGGGGGAATGAGGAAATGTCCAGGGGGAAGCAGAGGGGGAATGGGAGGGGAGTCAGCGAGAGACCAGGAGGAATGAGGGAACACCAGAGTAGGGGGGGTGGAGAGGGAACACCAAGGCAGGGGAATAGAGAGGGGGATGCATGCCGAGCAGGGGGAATGAGAGGGGGAACACTAGAGCAGGGGGATTAAGAGGGGAACGTAAAGCAGGGGAATGAGAGGGGGAAACTCAGAGTAGTAGGGGAATGAGAGGGAAGGGAAGCTAGAGCAGGGGGAATGAGAGGGGAACCTAGAGCAGGGGGGATAGAGAGGGGGAACACCACTAGAGCAGGGGGAATGAGAGGGGAAACACCAGAGCGGGGGAATGGGGGGG
>NC_053116.1:39030631-39033131 GCF_010015445.1 Perca fluviatilis
TTTAGTGTATAGAGCCAGCATATTTCCACCAGACTCCATGTAAATAATCAGGACTTTTAGCGTGTATAGAGCCTGCATATCTCCACCAGACTCCATGTAAATAATCAGGACTTTTAGCGTGTATAGAGCCTGCATATCTCCACCAGACTCCATGTAAATAATCAGGACTTTTAGCGTGTATAGAGCCTGCATATCTCCACCAGACTCCATGTAAATAATCAGGACTTTTAGCGTGTATAGAGCCTGCATATCTCCACCAGACTCCATGTAAATAATCAGGACTTTTAGCGTGTATAGAGCCAGCATATCTCCACCAGACTCCATGCATTTGACATGGTCGACCATGACATATTACTTGACCGATTGAAAAACTGGGTTGGTCTTTCTGGCTCAGTACTAAAGTGGTTTGAATCCTATTTAAAGAATAGGGACTACTTTGTGTCTATAGGTAATTATACATCTGAGCATACAAATATGACGTGCGGAGTTCCCCAAGGCTCAGTTCTGGGGCCTCTTCTGTTCAACATCTACGTGCTTCCACGGGCTCAGATTATGGAAAACAACAAAATAAGTTACCATAGTTATGCGGATGACACACAAATTTACATAACCTTATCGCCAGGGAACTATAGCCCAATACAACAAATGAATAAGTGCGTTGAACAAATTAATGACTGGATGTGCCATAACTTTCTTAAATTAAATGAAGAAAAAACTGAGGTGGTTGTTTTTGGAGCTAAAGAGGAACGATTAAAAGTCAGCACTCAGCTTCAAATGACAATGTTAAAAACAACAGACAAAGCCAGAAATCTTTGTGTAGTCATGGACTCGGACCTGAATTTTAAAAGCCACATTAAGACAATTACAAAAACAGCCTATTATCACCATCATCAATAATCAGGACTTTTAGCGTGTATAGAGCCAGCATATTTCCACCAGACTCCATGTTAATAATCAGGACTTTTGTAGTGTAGAGCCAAAGAGCACTAATCTCCACAGACTCCATGTAATAATCAGGATTTTTACGTGTATAGAGCCAGAGCATTCACCAGACTCCATGTAATAATCAGATTTTTGGGGTGTATAGACAAGATATTTCACAGACTCATGTAGATGAAGGAGTGAGCATCATCAGACTCCATATAATCAGGATTTTGTTGGTAGAGCGACAGCATTTCAGACTCCATGTAAATAATGGAGTCCTGATTATTTACATGGAGTCTGGTGGAAACATGCTGGCTCTATACACGCTTAAAAGTCCTGATTATTTACATGGAGTCTGGTGGAGATATGCTGGCTCTATACACGCTAAAAATCCTGATTATTTACATGGAGTCTGGTGGAGATATGCTGTCTCTATACACGCACGCAAAAGTCCGATTATTTACATGGAGTCTGGTGGAAATATGCGGCTTATACACGTTAAAAGTCCTGGATTATTTACATGGAGTCTGGTGGAAATATGCTGGCTCTATACACGCTAAAAGTCCTGATTATTTACATGGAGTCTGGTGGAGATATGCTGGCTCTATACACGCTTAAAAGTCCTGATTATTTACATGGAGTCTGGGTGGAGATATGCTGGCTCTATACACGCTAAAAGTCCTGATTATTTACATGGAGTCTGGTGGAGATATGCTGGCCTCATACACGCTTAAAAGTCCTGATTATTTACATGGAGTCTGGTGGAGATATGCTGGCTCTATACACGCTTAAAAGTCCTGATTATTTACATGGAGTCTGGTGGAGATATGCTGTCTCTATACACGCTTAAAAGTCCTGATTATTTACATGCAGTCTGGTGGAGATATGCTGGCTCTATACAAGCTAAAAGTCCTGATTATTTACATGCAGTCTGGTGGAGATATGCTGGCTCTATACACGCTTAAAAGTCCTGATTATTTACATGGAGTCTGGTGGAGATATGCTGTCTCTATACACGCTAAAAGTCCTGATTATTTACATGGAGTCTGGTGGAGATATGCTGGCTCTATACACGCTAAAAGTCCTGATTATTTACATGGAGTCTGGTGGAGATATGCTGTCTCTATACAGCTTAAAAGTCCTGATTATTTACATGGAGTCTGGTGGAAATACGCTGGCTCTATACACGCTTAAAAGTCCTGATTATTTACATGGAGTCTGGTGGAGATATGCTGTCTCTATACACGCTTAAAAGTCCTGATTATTTACATGGAGTCTGGTGGAGATATGCTGGCTCATATACGCTTAAAAGTCCTGATTATTTACTGGCAGTCTGGTGGAGATATGCTGTCTCTATACACGCTAAAAGTCCTGATTATTTACATGGAGTCTGGTGGAGATATGCTGGCTCTATACACGCTAAAAGTCCTGATTATTTACATGGAGTTTGGTGGAGATATGCTGGCTCTATACACGCTAAAAGTCCTGATTATTTATATGGAGTCAAAAAACTGAAGTTTTAGTGGACTGATGAGTGTTATCGTTTTTGTCTTCAGTGAATGGATGAAATGTGTCG
>NC_053116.1:39040631-39058131 GCF_010015445.1 Perca fluviatilis
TCTCCACCAGACTCCATGTAAATAATCAGGATTAGCAGAAATAAACTTTTAGTGTGTATAGAGCCAATATTCACCAGACTCCATGTAAATAATCAGACTTTTAGTGTGTATAGAGAATATTCACCAACCATTAAATAATCACTAGTATAGAGCGCATATCTCCCAACTCTGTAAATACAGGACTTTTAGCGTGTATAGAGCCAGCATATCTCCACCAGACTCCATGTAAATAATCAGGACTTTTAGCGTGTATAGAGCCAGCATATCTCCACCAGACTCCATGTAAATAATCAGGACTTTCATAAAAGTCCTGATTATTTACATGGAGTCTGGTGGAGTTTGGTGATGGTGATTTCGGGGCTTTTTCATGTTAAACTAAAAGGATCTTACTCTTTAACTAAAAGGTCTATCTCTGTAGGGATCCTTTCCATAATGTTGTCAGACACTTAGAATAATAATCGGAGTCTGTCAGCGGTCAATAGAAGGTGCGCAATTGCCCGTTAACGTTACAATGCAACTTGTTTCTTTAACCCTTAAATATGTTTTAAACTAAAACCACAATTTAACTAAACTACTTGTTAAATTTGTGGCATAAATATAGAGAAACGTCAAGTGAAAAAGCTTCTTGTATTATACAAACTAATGTAATATAAATAACAAAAACTGAATCTCTGTGCAGACATCGCCAACAAGGTCCTGCTGTCTCTGTTCACGGTGGAGATGCTGCTGAAGATGTACAGTTTGGGTCTGGCTCATTACTTCGTGGCGTTCTTTAACCGCTTCGACTGCTTCGTGGTGTGCGGCGGCATCATGGAGACCATCCTGGTGGAGCTGGGCATCATGCCCCCGCTGGGCATCTCCGTGCTGCGCTGCGTCCGCCTGCTGAGGATCTTCAAGGTGACACGGTGAGAAAACACACATCTGCCAGACCCTCCTCCACAGAGCTGTGGAAGAAGGTCTGGCTATGGTCCACACAGCATTCAGGGATGGGAGAAAAACGGGGACAGATTCAGCAACTGCATCACGGCCTATTTCTCTCTTCTAATGTTTTCAGAAACACGTTTTCGGTGAACTATTTTAGTACAGAATGAGATATCGTATTCTGAACGAGCCGCCATGACAGTCTGGCTTTGAATATGCGGAGAAAACAACATTGACATATATATAATGGACCAATAGACCCCGTTGCTCTGGACGGAGACCAGTGAAGGATATTAGAAGCACTTTTCCGGTGATCTCTTGCTTTACTGAGCAGCCTCCAACTGAGAGAGACAACGTAGATGTGACGTGAGCAACCTGTCTGAAAGTGTGAAGTCTTCTGGTAGCTGTGCCGAGAGAAATCTCAATCATTCCCAATCTTACAGAGACGGAGAGCGTAGGTATATGTAAGGAGATAACATAGGCACAGGCTAATTACTGATCACTAACATGCTAGTTAACATTAGTCATTAAACCTAAACAGCTAATGGAAGTCCAAACTGCCTGTGAGCTTCTCCTGTACTATACGGTAATTCCTCTACTGTGTGACAGTAAGTCTCGTGGTTATGACCCAATCGTTAGCCTATTGTTATAAAAGCGTCTGCTACGGAGCCATAACGTGAGCTACAAGGTAATGGAGCCTTTTATACATTGTCGTGTTTCTTTAGAAATAAACTACGGACAAATAGAGTCTTTAAACGCTTCAGATGTAAAGTTATTCTCTGTCAAAGTCACGTCAGAATGAATGGGAGTCAATGGGATGCTAACGGGAGGTGATACCTTTGTAGCATCAAAGTGGCGCCATCGGAGGTTCGAGTTCTGAAGCGAAGCTTACCCTCTTGGAAAACTCACGTGACGCGTTCGTCCAATCAGCTGCCGGTTTTCATTACTTGGGCGACAATACAGACAAAGAGTATAGAAGTACCCTTCGATGCAGAGTAGCGCCGCCTGCTGCTATGGAGACGTATTATACGCTTGAGTCGGTGTCGCCTCAAATGTTTTGAGGCAGTTTTTGGGATCTCGGGGACCCGACTGATCAGTCCGACTGCCTTTTCAAATGACGTTCGGCCATCTGGTTAGTGTGTCAGCGCCTTTAAACTAGCAAAGACACTTGTAAAGACTGGGGATATTACAGGGTCACACATTGCAAGACTACAAGTAGATTCCTTTTGAAAGATTTAATCAAGCTAGCTAGCTAGTGCTAGCGTTAGCTGGTAACTTTAAGGTAAAGTCAGCAGATGTTCTGTTCTGCCGTACACGCAGATGAATGTCTCCAGTATCTGGAGGTCTGTGTTCATCTGCCGGTAAATCTCCTGTTGGATGACTCGCTTCAGAAGGGTTGAACATCAGCAACTTTCCCTCTTTAGTGGTTAGCGCAACGCAGCGCCATAGCGACCATAAACACCACAGGCTCTAGCCGTTTGCTGCTTCCTGTTTGGTGCTGGAGGGAGAGCAACCATTGGTTGTTGACAATGACTACGTTTACATGCAGCCAATAACCCGTTCAAAACCGGAATATTAGCAATAACCCGGTCGCGCACGGCCATGTAAACACCGGCAAAAACCCGAATATGCTACCTGGGTTACCCCTTTACTAACCCGAAAGTTTGGTCATGTAAACGCGTATCGGCATATCCCATCGCAAGGAACATTGATTTGTGTTCTGCGCATGTTCTATTCGCAAGGAGTCTCGGTCTTTTGAGTAGAGGAACTTCTTGTATGCGCCAGAAAACATAGTTATAATAATAATTATATACTATAATATATATATTTATATATATATGTCAATGCAGAAAACCTGCGCGCAGTATACCGGAAGTAAACAGGAAGTAGAGGTAAACCTTATACACTGTCTATGAGGTAAATATGGCGAGACGCAGCACAGCACTACACTTTTGGAGCGAGGAGGAAACCAATTTCTTCATTAGTGTGGTGAAAACCATGAATATAATGTCTTTTATTAGTGTGGTGAAAACCATGAATATAATGTCTTTTATTAGTGTGGTGAAAACCATGAATATAATGTCTTCTGTTGACGGCAGAAAGTACCGAGATAGTGAGATTTATAAGAAGGTGACCGAAAAGTTATTGCGTCTTAAGGTTGTCCGTAGGCTACGTCCAGACGCTAACCGTGCCTCGCCGTTTACTTCGGGATATCACCATTTGATTACAGATTCCACGTATACAGGAGTAACTCTCTCTGCTCTCGCATGTAAACGGGTTATTCCCAATGTTTCAGAAACCCGAATAGTGACCTTAACCCGAAAATTGACAGCTTGTAAACGTAGTCACTGTTCACATGATTTAACTTCACTACGAAGACTTCAAATTTACGACAAATATCAAACCTGTTTGGTTTTTGTCGTAACGTCAATACGTTGCTTTACACCCCTCCTCGTCCCCGCTCTGATGTCACTCTGTGTCTGCTCAGCCATTGGACGGCTCTGTCCAATCTGGTGGCGTCGCTGCTGAACTCCATGAAGTCCATCGCCTCGCTGCTGCTGCTGCTCTTCCTCTTCCTCATCATCTTCGCTCTGCTCGGCATGCAGCTGTTCGGGGGGAAGTTCAACTTCGACGAGACGCAGACCAAACGCAGCACCTTCGACGCCTTCCCACAGGCGCTGCTCACCTGCTTCCAGGTAACACTTCGTAGAGAGCCAACGTCAAGGGACTAACTTTGGGTTCAGCGTTGGGTGGGGGGGAATGTTTTTTTGCATTCTGGTGAATTTCTCTGCAACAATTTGAGCGGGGGCTCTAGTGGTAATTTGTAACTGTACCTCAAGTCAAGTCAAGGCAGCTTTATTGTCAGATGTGCTATACATGCAAAAAAAATGCAAATATTTTTTTCTCCCTCTACTTAAAATCAATCTGCAGATGACAAAGAAATTGTTCAAAACAAGTTTTATTTTGTTTTGACTCATACACACACATGGGGCATGTATATCATTATGATTATTCATGCCAATTTTGTGGAAATATAAATTGGTTTGAGTGTTTTCCCTACCAGTTTTTTTTTTTTTTTTTGGATGCGTGAGATAAAGCTGTTTTCACACATACAGGTGGTAATTCACTTCTCCTTTTATCGCTAAAAGTTCAAATCGTTTTAACGTTATTGCGCAACCTTGCCCCTATTTCCACCTGTTGCTGAGTAACGTACGTTAACCTCCCGTGGTCTCTTGAATGTAGCGTACCTGTAGCAATAAGCTCCTTCGTAGCGATAAAAACAAACGTCGAAGAGGAGCTCCGTGCTACAGAGCGACGATTGCAAGTTGTTGAAGCCGCTACAGACCTCCGTCACAGCTCGGTCGTATCAGCAGCTTTTAGTAGATGTGTTGAGCCGCAACAGAGTTCCTCAACACCGCCTCTGGTGCCACGCATGGTGCTCCTTCAGGTCAGCGGTAGCTGGTGGTTCAGTTACCGAGAATAGGTGACTCTCAGCCGGGGACAGAGCACCGCGAGGAAGTGAGGAGGGAGGGAGTTGAGTCTCCTGACAGCCTGGTGGTCTTTGAGCCTGCTGGATTTGGCCCGGAGACTGCGCAGTCTCCTCCCTGATGGCAGCAGGCTGAAGAGGCTGTGAGATGGGTGGGTGGGGTCACCTGCAATCCTGGTTGCTTTGCTGGTGAGGCGGGTGTTATAGATGTCCGAAAGGGGGGAGGGGGACACCAATGATCTTCTCAGCTGCTCTCACTATGCGCTGCAGAGTCCTGCGGCAAGACACGGTGCAGAGCACCGTACCACACGGTGATGCAGCTTGTCAAGATGCTCTCAATGGTGCCTCTGTAGAAGGTGTGCATGATGGGAGACGTCACCTGTGCTTAGGCCAGTGTTTCTGAAATGGGGGTACGTGTACGTACTAGCGTTAATACATCCATGAGGCTAACGGCAAACCGCTACAACTATGACAGATCGTGCAGTGTCGTGAATCCCACGGAGGTGTTAAAGCGCCCATATTCTGCTCATTTTCAGGTTCATAACTGTATTTTAAGGTTGTACCAGAATAGGTTTACATGGTTTAATTTTCAAAAAACACCATATTTTAGTTGTACTGCACAGCTCTCTCTCACTGCTGCAGATCCTCTTTTCACCTGGTTTCTGTTTTAGCTACAGAGTGAGACCTCTTTTCATCTTCTTCTTCTGTACTATCTTTGATTGCACTTGCACATGCGCAGTAGTTCAGATGTAGAGCATGTCAGCTAGCTAACTCTAGAGACAGTAAAAGAAAGGCTGTTTCTCCAACTTTGGTCAGTTACAAGGCAGGATCAGCTGGGAGACTTCTTCTAAACCAGGGAGCACATGGAAGTAGTTCTTCTGGAGATTATGGTGAACTTGTGTGTGTTGTAGCAGTGCTTTGCTATTGAGAACGACGTAGCATGCTAGCGTTAGCATGATAATGCTAACGCTACGAGCTAACGGTCGTGGTTAACCAGCTCATTTCGGACTGTGACGTCACAGTCGAGCCGATTTTGAACAGCTCACCCGGAGACTGAAGGCAGGACACATTCAGAAACCGTATCTCACTCAGAACACCATGGATGGATTTATTTCAAAGTTTGTATGTGTGTGGAAGCACCAGAGACACAAAATAACACCCCAAATCACCAGAAAAAGTGATTTTTTCATAATATGGGCACTTTAAGAGAACTCGTAAAACAGGATTATCATCTTGTGCATGCGCAGAACTGATGGTGTACCGACAGCTGTAGTTACTTCTTTTGTCACTTTTTTCAAAGTTTGTCGCTTATTTTTATTATTTGTCCCTTTTGTCGCCCTAGTGTTGCCTTCCTTCTTTCTACTGTGTTTTTTTTCTAAGTATTTATTACTATTTTCAACCCATTCTTGCCTTCTTTCCTTCTTTTTACCATCTTTTCCCAAGTTTTTGTCTCCTTTCTTCATCATCATTTAAATGTTTTCCAGGTCCAAGGCTTTTGTTTAGTAAATCTATCGCTGACAGCGCTGTATTCTTCCTCTTTATAGAGACTTTTTTGTTTTACCAAAAATCATTCATGCTGGTTAGGGGGTACAAAAAACTGTTCAAAGGGGGAACATTATTGAAAACAGCTTGAGAACCACTGGCCGGCTCTATAATATTACTTGGCCTACATATGATATCTGTGGAGGGACATAATTAGCCTCCCAAAACCACAAAGAGCTGTGGTCACATATGTCATACACAAGCTTTTAAACCCAGCTGTACAACAGCTTACAGATTAAAATGTCTGATTCATTAATTAAATTACAAAACCCTGGGAGGGAGGCCAGCCTTTGGAGGTAAAACAGAGTAACCTAACAAGAATGAAGCATAGCGTAAATTCTGGCAGGTCACGGAGTCAAGCTCAGCTATTATCTCAGCTTATAGCTGACAGTTCCTAAGCCAGCACACCAGCTGATGGCTCAGCTGAGTCCCTCTTTTGATTGGATTTCCAAATAGCGTGCGCTCTATTTAAACTGCTTTTCCCAGCCTACACCTCTGCTGCTTCTCCGCTAGCGCTCGCAACCCACCTCCACCACAGCTCCTCCTTCTGAATTCATGTTGTCTGACTTAATCATTGTCGTGTCTCTGTCATTAATGCTGCTCTGTTCTGTGCCCTTTGGGGATCCTGCACTGCTGCTCTCCCCACTTAACACTGCTGCTCTCCCCACTTAAGGCTTTCCATACATGCACATGGAAGTCCAGGGAGGTGTGCTCTCCCTGCCTCATGCTTTCCATGTATGCACGTGCTGGTGCGGGGAGGCCCCAGAACAGAGCCATACCGCCAAATACAAATTGCAGATGAATTTTTTTTTTTTTTTTACAATTTTACCCTAATTGGGTCAGTGTGCACACTGCACTGACTAAATATAACACCAACAACTTTAAAGGTGCTCTTAGCGATGTTGGGTGACGTCACTTCTTGTTGACGCTCAAAGTATTGTCAAACAAAACGAGCCTAGCTCGCCCCTCCCTCCTCCTCATCCCTCCCCCTTCCTTCCGTGCACTAACCCCCCCCCAACTCCCACCCCGAAATCCTTCTTCTTGGTTATTGGCTGGAACTGTGTTTGTTATGTTTGGTGGTGCAGGTTGGCGCAGTGTGTTTTTGTTAGCGTTTGTGGAGCCTGGGCTGTCTACAGAGACCGCGTTTTTTTACAGTGTGTTCAGGGGACAGGCAGCTAGCAGATAGTGAGGAGATATTTTTACAGTGTGTTCAGGGGACAGACAGCTAGCAGATAGTGAGGAGATGTTTTTACAGTGTGTTCAGGGGACAGGCAGCTAGCAGATAGTGAGGAGATGTTTTTACAGTGTGTTCAGGGGACAGACAGCTAGCAGATAGTGAGGAGATGTTTTTTACAGTGTGTTCAGGGGACAGACAGCTAGCAGATAGTGAGGAGATGTTTTTTACAGTGTGTTTAGGGGACAGGCAGCGCTAGCAGATAGTGAGGAGATGTTTTTACAGTGTGTTCAGGGGACCGACAGCCAGCAGATAGTGAGGAGATGTTTTTTTTCAGTGTGTTCAGGGGACAGACAGCTAGCAGATAGTGAGGAGATTGTTTTTTACAGTGTGTTCAGGGGACAGACAGCTAGCAGATAGTGAGGAGATGTTTTTACAGTGTGTTCAGGGGACAGACAGCTAGCAGATAGTGAGGAGATGTTTTTTACAGTGTGTTCAGGGGACAGACAGCTAGCAGATAGTGAGGAGATGTTTTTTTTTACAGTGTGTTCAGGGGACAGGCAGCTAGCAGATAGTGAGGAGATTTTTTACAGTGTGTTCAGGGGACAGACAGCTAGCAGATAGTGAGGAGATGTTTTTACAGTGTGTTCAGGGGACAGACAGCTAGCAGATAGTGAGGAGATGTTTTTTACAGTGTGTTCAGGGGACAGGCAGCTAGCAGATAGTGAGGAGATGTTTTTACAGTGTGTTCAGGGGACAGACAGGTCGCGATAGTGAGGAGATGTTTTTACAGTGTGTTCAGGGGACAGACAGCTAGCAGATAGTGAGGAGATGTTTTTTACAGTGTGTTCAGGGGACAGGCAGCTAGCAGATAGTGAGGAGATGTTTTTTTACAGTGTGTTCAGGGGACAGGCAGCTAGCAGATAGTGAGGAGATGTTTTTTTACAGTGTGTTCAGGAGACAGGCAGCTAGCAGATAGTGAGGAGATGTTTTTTTACAGTGTGTTCAGGGGACAGACAGCTAGCAGATAGTGAGGAGATGTTTTTTACAGTGTGTTCAGGGGACAGACAGCTAGCAGATAGTGAGGAGATGTTTTTTTTTACAGTGTGTTCAGGAGACAGACAGCTAGCGTATAATGAGGAGATGTTTGCTGTATGTGACAAAAATAAATTGTAGGGCTAAAAAACGGGTTACATCGCTTAGAGCACCTTTAACTACGCTTAAAACGCATATAGCATAAGCCTATGTAAGACTTATTTTAAAAGCAGTGATGGAAGAAGTAAGCTGCTTATGACTGTGTTGAAAATGTTACTTAAAAGTATTACCAGTGGTATAATACATGTGTGTGTGCTGGTGTTGACTGTGAGAGCAGATCCTGACCGGTGAGGACTGGAACATGGTGATGTACGACGGCATCATGGCGTACGGTGGCCCCGTGTTCCCGGGGATGATCGTCTGCGTTTACTTCGTCATCCTCTTCATCTGTGGTAACTGTATCCTTCGTCTAAGTGAGGCGTTCACTGACATCACAAACAGCGTGCGTTCCCCCTCCACGCAAGAACATTTCGTCTTTGTATTCATGCTATAGAATTAAAGGGTAATTGTGTCTTTCTTCAACCAGGACCCTATTTTCCCGATGCATTGGTGTCTAAGTGACTAATTTGAACAAATATCATTGAAACTGGTCCAGTATTGAGCGAGAACGCTCTAGGACAAATGTTCAGCGTGTATTTTTGCCGCTGACAGGCTCAGATTATTATTCTAAGTGTCTGACAACATTATGGGATGGATCCCTACAGAGATAGACCTTTTAGTTAAAGAGTAAGATCCTTTTAGTTTAACATGAAACAGCCGCGAAATCACCATCACCAAACTCCACCAGACTCCATGTAAATAATCAGGACTTTAGCTGGGTAGAGCCAGCATATCTTTACCAGACTCCATGTAAATAATCTGGACTTTTAGCGTAGGGGCCAGCATATCTTCACACAGACTCCATGTAAATAACGGACTTTTAAGCGTGTATAGAGCCAGCATATCTGCACCACTCAGACTCGTAAATAATCTGGACTTTTAGCGTGTATAGAGCCAGCATATTTCCACATGTAAATGGGTGAATTAAGGGTTTATTTCAACCAAACCACAGTGGTGATTGTTGGAACAGTGGAAAGATGAACCAAGACGGCTTTTGATAGTTTTATTTAGTTTCTGTCCACTTTGAATGAAGTGTGTTTTACGATGATAAAAGTCCTGATTATTTACATGGAGTCTGGTGGAGATATGCTGGCTCTATACACGCTAAAAGTCCTGATTATTTACATGGAGTCTGGTGGAGATATGCTGGCTCTATACACGCTAAAAGTCCTGATTATTTACATGGAGTCTGGTGGAGATATGCTGGCTCTATACACGCTAAAAGTCCTGATTATTTACATGGAGTCTGGTGGAGATATGCTGGCTCTATATACGCTAAAAGTCCTGATTATTTACATGGAGTCTGGTGGAGATATGCTGGCTCTATACATGCTAAAAGTCCTGATTATTTACATGGAGTCTGGTGGAGATATGCTGGCTCTATACACGCTAAAAGTCCTGATTATTTACATGGAGTCTAAAGCCGTCAGATACGTGTAGCGGAGTAGAAGAGGGTCTGTAGTAGAGGTGTGAATCTTCACTGATCTCCCGATTCGATTCAGTTATGATTATTACGTCAGCGATTCGATTCGATTTGATATCTCGATGCATCACGATGCGTCAAATACATGTTTCTATTAAAGCCATGTAGGATATTTAATTCTTAGCTTTTCAAGCTTCAAAAACCAAACATTCTGCAGAGCTTTAATACTAAATAAACTGGATACATAAAACTATACAGCACTGAGCACATGGCACTTCCTAAATGTGCAAAAACATACCAGAATATGTAAACAGAAATGTTGTTAGGCCGACATTAAATTGTAAACAGAAATAATCGATTATGAGCCGGCCGATTATCGATGCTGCATCGTCCATGTCCACGATTCCATGCATCGATTATTTGATTAATTTCAACACCTCTAGTCTGTAGAAAAAGGTGGATGTTGTTGCGTGTTCTTAACGTGTCAGACATCCTGCTGAACGTCTTCTTGGCCATCGCTGTGGACAACCTGGCGGGGGGAGACGGAGACGACAAGAACAAAGAGTGAGTGATGGAGGGATGAAGGGAGGGAGGGTAGGATGTTGGAAGGTTTCATGGTAAAAGGAAACATAGAACAGGCGATGGAAGGATGTCAAAAAGGGCAGAAAACATGAAGAAACAGAGACTGTAAAAGAAAAGGTCAAGGTCAAAGTAACTTTATTGTCCCAGAGGGGCAATTATTTGTACAGCCAACAGACACACATAAAGACAAGACAAACAGCAATACAGCAAAACATGAAATACCCACAGTATCTAAACCACAATAGTAACATTTAAAACTATTTGTAAGTCTATTTGACCTCCATCGGGGCGGGACAAGGGGTGGCTAGGGTCAGCTGCAATGGATTGGGCCTTCTTTGCCACTCTGTTGGCAAAGAAGAGAGTGGTCTGTGATTATTTCCTGTTGTTCTCCAGGAAGAAGACGGAGGAAGTGGCGGTGGAGGAAGCAGCCGGAGCACAAGAAGAAGAGGAAGAAGAGAAACAAAAAGAAGTGAAGGTGAGAAATCTGACATTAATCTTTAAAGGTCCCATATAATAGAAAAAGTGAGATATCCATCTAGTGTTAATTTCGTCAGACGAGACTACATATGTTCGTCAACGACCTTTTCTTCCATGACTAAGACGAGACGATGACGAGACTGAGCCAATGTCCAAAAACGCTGACTAAGACTAAATTAACGTGCATTATTGTTGACGAAAAAAGACGAGACTAAAATGTTTTGCATAAAATATAAACTAAGCTAAAATCTCACTTCATTTTCGCCTACAACCGGTGCCTTAATGACAGTTATCTACCGGACCGGCAACGCAGATTCCGGCTGCGCTTCTCTCTGATGCTCCTAAACATCGCCGCATGTCACGCTAGTTAACGCTAGTTAACGCTACACTTAGCAGCAGGTAACGTTAGCCTACCGTTAGCTAGCAACTGGAGTAAACACGGTTAAAATGCTGACAGCTAAACGGTGTAGAAGTTTGTCTGTATTTCACTGGAGAGGATTCCTGTAGCTGCCGTTGTCTGTTGCGTTCACTCGAAACTCGCCTCGCCAGCCTCGTGCTGCATTCAAAGTTATTGTACAATAGCCTTTTCCCATCGAGTGGTTTTACTGGTGAAATAAGGAAGAGGCTCGATATCTGGTCGCATTTTACATACAAAAAAATCAGAATGTGTCATTATAACTATTTGACTGAAATGGTTATCAGAAATAATCTCAGAAATAATTTGTTATTTAAAAAAAGACTAAAATGTTTTGACTAAAACTTGACTAAGATGACGAGACTTTTAGTCGACTAAAACTTGACTAACAAAATAATTAGGGCTGTCAGCATCAACTCGTTAATCGCGATGCGATTAAGGGCCGAGCATAACGCGTACATTTTTTTTAATCGCATTAATCACATTAATTAGCCACCATTTATGAATTTATTTTCACTTCACTCGGCTTCACGTCGTGCCTAACAGGCTACTATTTTGACCCTTTGCCGCACTTTGCCATACTTCCCCGTAACACATCCTGCTGCTGCAGGAATAGCAACGCAGATTTCGGTGCCTCATTCGGTGCGACTGATATGCATGCTCTTCTCTCATGATGCTCTGAAAACAGACATTACAGGCAACAGAAGCATCACTGCTAGTTAATACTACACTCGACAGCAGCTAACGTTAGCATACCGCTAGCTAGTAGCTGGATTAAACACGGTTACAATGCTGACAGCTAACGCTAAACGGTGTAAAGTTTGTCTGTATTTCACTGTAGAGGACTCCGACACCGGGATGTAACAGTCTGCAGCTGTCGCTGTCGGAAAAACACAAACGGTGCGTTCAATGAAACTGGTAACCTACAGCGTCGTGGTGCATTCAAAGTTATTGTTAAATGCCATTTTCCCATCTGGTGGTTGTTTTTGTCATTCAGCAGCAATTTACTAGTGAAATAAGTTATTGTTATAAGTTATTACATTATTATTAAATCATTTAATTTTGACCATATGGCCTTAGCAAAACAAGCTGTTGTTTAGTACCCTTCTTTTTTTAACTTTCTTAAAAAGTATCGGTTCAGGCACCATTAAGGCACCGGTACCATTTTAAAAGTACCACTTTAGCACCGGTATCCAAAACAAATAATACCCAACCCTAATATTGACTCTAGATTCACACATTTTTATTTTGTTTACAATAAATAAATGAATAATAAAAAAATACAAATCTTAAAATCAAGTCACTTTATTCGCATTCATTTGATTCCCAATCGAGATACACTGGTAAGAATTGCCTTCCATTGTTAATATGTACTTAAAAACAGTTCTGAAATGCAAAATAATAGAATTTTAATCATGTCATAAAACATGCGATTAATCGCGATTAACTATAGAAATTCAGCAATTAATCAGGATAAAAAAAAATTTATCGTTTGACAGCCCTACAAAAAAGATATGTGAATGACCAAATATGACTAAAACTAACAAGGACTTAAGGAGCTTGCACAAACTCCAACATTTTAAAGTTGGCAGTTGTTGGCAGTTGTCAGTTGGTCGTCTTTATAATGTTCATAAAACCAACTGCCAGTCCACACTGCCCAGACAGTAACAGACAAGACTGACTTTTGTCACCTAGCTCTACCTTTTCTTATTTGAGTTTTGGTTTACTAAAACATGGATGAAGTGGAGATCTTGTTGAATGTGGCCAAAGTAGTTCTGGTCTACCTGGCCGGTAAAGCTGCTAGCCGTGTACAGGAGAGACGGCAACCAAGACGAGCCAGGAGGAGTCTGTGGTGGAAACCTTGGATATTGCGACATGCAAAACAGGGTGTCTGTCCTAACTTGTGTCAAGAACTTCACTCAGAAGATACTCCAGCTTTGGGAATTTTCCCTGTTTTGCTCCTCAAGCTTTTGAGGAATTACTCACTATGGTTACTCCACTAATTGCCAGAAAAAACACCCATTTAGAGACAGCATTTTGAGCTGTTAGAAAGTTGTCAATTGTTGGAAAATGGGCTCCATTGGTCCAACATTCTCCAACTCCAGCAGACCAGACTGGACATGTCCAACTCTACCAACTCCACCAGACCAGACTGGACATGTCCAACTCTTCCAACTCCACCAGACCAGACTGGACATGTCCAACTCTACCAACTCCACCAGACCAGACTGGACATGTCCAACTCTACCAACTCCACCAGACCAGACTGGACATGTCCAACTCTACCAACTCCACCAGACCAGACTGGACATGTCAAACTCTACCAACTCCACCAGACCAGACTGGACATGTCCAACTCTACCAACTCCACCAGACCAGACTGGGCATGTCAGACTCTACCAACTCCATCCAACAAACGCCAACAAACACAGACGGCCGGTACACACTGACCCAACTGTTGGAGTTTGTTGGAGTTTGTTGGTGTTTGTTGGCATTTGTTGGAGCAGTGTGCAAGCTCCTTAAGACTACGACTCCATCTCTGTTGTGCTTATAAAGTGGGCCGGGTCGTGCTGTATGAATACTGTGAAAGTATCAAAATTCTCAAACCAATCGGAGAAATACACACAGCCCGTATTCAGAAACTGAGCCGTCAGGACTTCCTGGACATTGTGATGTCACAACTATACTATATAGAGAGCCAAAGTCCCGCCCCTTCTACTTCCGGCCAACAGGACCTATCTTTCGACAAAAATATGAACGGGAGTCAATGGAGAGATAATAATTATTTTTGGTTCCCGTTTGAATTGAGCCATGGATTACACATCTGATGTTCGTCAGTTTAAAAGATCATTGTTGTTAAACTGTTGAAGTACCAGACTGTGAAAATATGTAATAAAATGTGCAACAACGTGCACAACGTTCTGAGCTTGAACATGCCCCGGCTCTCCCTCTCTCTCTGTCTCTGTCTCTCTGTCTGTCTCTGTCTCTGTCTCTCTCTCTCTCTTTCTTTCTGTGTCTCTCTCTCTCTCTGTCTCTCTCTCCCCGTGAGGTCATAAATCAAGCTGTTCCACTTAGCTGCTCCCCCTAGAGGCCTGGAGAACTTCCGTTGTGTAATCTGGATGCAGTGTTTTTTTTTGTTTGTTGCATTTGTTTTTCGGAGATTGTGTGCTTTTCTTTTTGCAGAGTGTTTGTGTATTTGGTTGTGTTGTGTGTATTTACAGAGTGTTTGTGTATTTGGTTGTGTTGTGTGTATTTACAGAGTGTTTGTGTATTTGGTTGTGTTGTGTGTATTTGCAGCGTGTTTACTAAATGCTGCTCATGTGTGGTCAAATTAATGAAGATGTTTTCTTAATTTGCTTGTGTTGTGTGTATTTGCGTGTGTTTCATGAAGTTGTGGTATGTAGTGGTGCAGGGCGTAGCAGGGCGTAGAGCAGGACCACGGCATTTTAAATGTGAGTCCGTCAGTCTGAAGCTTGTGTGTCTCTGCAGGTGGACATGGATGAAGACACTGAGTACGAGGAGGAAGAGGAGCCCCCTGAAGGAGAAGAAAGTCAGTTATTACCTAAAAAAAAATCACAAAAGACATTTTGTAATTATTGTTCTACCCAGAGATGTTTGTGTTATTAAAAAAAGACATTAAGTTAAGCACGCTCACTTCCTAGCTCTTTTAAAAAAGGAGTTTTGCTGGTTGTTTATTTATGTTAACGCTTGGAAGCAAACGCATAAAGACAACAGTACAATTACACTAAAAGATACTGTATTGTTATTGCTATTTGAGTTATTTAGTTTAAATGAAACTGTATTAAGGTTGTAACATGATTCATTATTTAGTTATTTCTACATGATCAAATCATTTATCTAAATGTCTTCATAATGACAATTGGCCGTCAAACAGCTGATGTGAGATCAGTTTTCAACCTGTTTAAACCATCAGATCAAAACACGTTTGTCAAGTGAAGATTCAATCTTTCATTTCATTTGTATTTCGGGTACTGTTCATTGACTAAAAAGTTATGGTGAACATTTGTATTCACGTTTAATAGCACACACACAGTGTCTAGTATGTGTGCTAGTCTAGGTAGGGATGCACCGAATCCAGATTTTTGGGATTGGGCTGAATCCTGAACCCCCTGGTTGAGATTGTGCTGACTCCTCCTCCCATCCTCAGTCCATGAACCCAGTAAACACATGAATGAAGTAAACGGTGACTGTCCTTCCTTTGCCGTACCTGAAGTTGCTGCATTCTGGCTGCTGTCTGGAGATTCCTTCGTGCACAACTCGTATTCTTTCAAATGTTTGGTACCAGATGTTGTAACAGCGGCCATGTTGTGTATAGTTTAGGGTCCTCGCCACCACCAGACCAATCAGCATTGAACAGATTGAACATGTAGCTGGACTTGAATGGCCTTCTTTTGACTGAAAGTTCTGCCAAACAACAACTTGTTCTGCTCACCAGATCCATGTCCACTTCCTCACAGCCTGCTGCATTGAACGCTCCCCCTACGTAAACACCTTCCCGTAATCAACTGAGCAAGCGTAGAGTTCGGTTCAATGGAAAAAGAATTGTAAGGTTTGGCAGAAAGCAGAACCCTGTCAAAAAGCCCAATATTCAGCCCAATCAGAAGCTGAATTGTGGATTCGGTGCCTCCCTGATAGCACGCGCGCGTCAGGAGAAAAACAGGAGGATCATGTTAAACTATAGTTTAACAGCAAAAAGAGATGTGTTAAAAATGACACATGTGTAGTCCCTGAACACACTCACCACATGTGTTAAAATTCTACACGTTGTGTCATTTTTAACACATCTCCTTTTGCAGTGTACAGTTTCCTACATCCATTTTAAATCTCTGTTTTAAGAAATCATTAGTGGGATAAATCCTATTCATAATTTTAAATTGCATTTCTTTCACCTTTGGCGGGACACGAAATTTTAAGTATTTACATCTAATTTTCTTTATTGTCTCCTTACCGAAGTCTTTGAGAATACACTGCAAAAAGAGATGACAAAACTCTTGTGTTAAAAATGACACAACATGTGTAGAATTTTAACACATGTGGTGAGTGTGTTCAGGGACTACACATGTTGTGTCATTTTTAACACATCTCTTTCTGCAGTGTACGTGCACGATACTATATACTACCGAAACACATACGTGACATCTTGTGAGACTTACATTAACTACGGCAACAATCTGCGGTCAAAACAGTATAACAGTACAACAGTCTACAGGTAATTCACATGAAAGTAGCCTACAAAACAATTCATTCATAATTCCATAACAACTTTAACGTTTTTTGAAGCGATGAATCAGAAGATGTCTCTCTTCCACTTCTCTCTCCTCCTCTCTTTTCCTCTCCTTTTTGTCAGATGAAATCCCATTAAAGATGACGGACCTGGTTCCTCCTAAAGAGAAGGTTCTTCCAATCCCAGAAGGCAGTGCGTTCTTCTGCCTCAGCAACACAAACCCGTAAGTAGTAGTATATATTTAGTAGTAGTTTGTTGTATTTCTTTTGGACAATAAATTCAAGGCAACAGGAACACAACAGGGGAAAAATAGAAAGATTGTGAAAGTGAGATTAAGAAAAACCCCTAAGGTAACATGCATGAGTCATAAAATAAATGAAAAGAATGATGATGATGTGTGGACTTGTGTGTGTATGTAGGAATGTGTAGGAAGGCCAAACTACAATATATCAGATTTGAACAGTTTAGATCCCATACAGGGGAGCCAAGTTCCTACAGCCCTATGTTCCCACATTTCCTTTTTTATAAATGTGTATCCGATTTTATCCCCCCAAACCCTAAACCTAAAAAATGTTGTGGGAGGATAGGGCTTAAATTGAAGGGAAATGTATGAACACAAGACCTCATTTTGAAACTGTCCTAGAAATGTGGGAACATAGGGCTGTGGGAACATAGGGCTGTGGGAACATAGGGCTGTGGGACTATTGGGCTGTAAGAACATAGGGCTGTGGGAACATAGGGCTGTGGGAACATGGGGGAATATAGGAACATAGGGCTGTGGGAACATGGGGATGTAGGAGAGCTGTGGGAACAACGCGTGGGGTGGGAAATATAGGGTGGCTTGAACATAGGGGTGTGGAGGAACATGGAGGGCGTAGGGAACATAGCGCGTGGGAACATAGGGCGGGGGGAAGGAAGGGGGAACATAGGGCTGTGGGACCATAGGGCTGCTGGGAACATAGGGCTGCGTGGGAACATAGGGCTGTGGGAACATAGGACTGTGGGAACATAGGGCTGTGGGACACATCTGGATAGGAACA
>NC_053116.1:39060631-39065631 GCF_010015445.1 Perca fluviatilis
AGGACTAGGTGGAGGCGCTGGGAGGAGTCCTTGGGGAAGACCCAGGACTAGTTGGAGGGACGTCCAGCTGGGAGGAGGCCTCGGGGAAGACCCAGGATTAAGTGGAGGCGCTGGAAGGAGTCCTTGGGGAAGACCCAGGACTAGGTGGAGGCACGTCTAGCTGGGAGGAGGCCTCAGGGAAGACCCAGGACTAGATGGAGGCTGGTCCATTTGGGAGGAGGCCTCTCGGAAGACTCAGGACTAGGTGGAGGCGCTGGGAGGAGGCCTTGGGGAAGACCCAGGACTAGTTGGAGGGATTATATCTCCACCCTGGCCTGGGAACGCCTCTGGATCCCCCAGTCAGAGCTGGTTAATGTGGCTCGGGAAAGGGAAGTTTGGGTTCCCCTACAGAAACAGAGACAAATATATTCAAAATAGCTGTTAAGTAGTGAAGGCACTGGTGCCTTTAATGGGCAGATGTATCCAAAAACTAAATTTAATTCAGTATTTGTGTTTGTTTGTGTAGATTCTGGGTTATGCGGACTACGCCTTCACCTCCATCTTCACTGTTGAGATTCTGTTTAAGGTAAAAGTCCCCTTCAGTTTGAATGAAATAAGTATTTTTATCGTCTTCTCTTGATTTAATGCTGACGTTATCTCTCTGTGTTACAGATGACGGTCCACGGAGCGTTCCTCCATCAGGGCTCGTTCTGCAGAAACTGGTTCAACTTGTTGGATCTGCTGGTCGTCAGCGTCTCACTGGTCTCCTTCTTCCTTCAGTCAGTATCAAATCAACATTAGCAGCCATTTTAGACACATATAAACAGTGTCACTAGCAAACATTAGCAGCCATGTTAGACACATATAAACAGTGTCACTAGCTAACATTAGCAGCTATGTTAGACACATATAAACAGTTTCACTAGCTAACATTAGCAGCTATGTTAGACACATATAAACAGTGTCACTAGCTAACATTAGCAGCTATGTTAGACACATATAAACAGTTTCACTAGCTAACATTAGCAGCTATGTTAGACACATATAAACAGTGTCACTAGCTAACATTAGCAGCTATGTTAGACACATATAAACAGTGTCACTGGCTAACATTAGCAGCTATGTTAGACACATATAAACAGTGTCACTGGCTAACATTAGCAGCCATGTTTGACACATATAAACAGTGTCACTAGCTAACATAAGCAGCCATGTTAGACACATATAAACAGTTTCACTGGCACTAACATTATGTTAGCACAGATACATATAAACAGTGTCACTGCTAACATTAGCAGCTATGTTAGACACATAAAACAGTGTCACTGGCAAACATTAGCAGCTATTTAGACACATATAAAACAGTGTAACGACTAACATTAGCAGCTATGTTAGACACATATAAACAGTGTCACTAGCTAACATTAGCTAGACACAATAAACAGTTCACTGAACATTAGCGCAGTTAGAACATATAACAGTTACTCTAACATTAGGTAGAAATATAAACAGTGTACTTGCTAACATTAGGAGCTATGTTAGACACATATAAACAGTGTCA
Organism: Perca fluviatilis; assembly: GCF_010015445.1. Taxonomy (NCBI): domain Eukaryota; kingdom Metazoa; phylum Chordata; class Actinopteri; order Perciformes; family Percidae; genus Perca; species Perca fluviatilis. The sequence continues at coordinate 39,062,172 of NC_053116.1, forward strand.
CTGGCTAACATTAGCAGCCATGTTAGACACATATAAACAGTGTCACTAGCTAACATTAGCAGCTATGTTAGACACATATAAACAGTGTCACTGGCTAACATTAGTAGCTATGTTAGACACATATAAACAGTGTCACTAGCTAACATTAGCAGCTATGTTAGACACATATGAACAGTGTCACTAGCTAACATTAGCAGCTATGTTAGACACATATAAACAGTGTCACTAGCTAACATTAGCAGCTATGTTAGACACATATAAACAGTGTCACTAGCTAACATTAGCAGCTATGTTAGACACATATAAACAGTGTCACTAGCTAACATTAGCAGCTATGTTAGACACATATAAACAGTGTCACTAGCTAACATTAGCAGCTATGTTAGACACATATAAACAGTGTCACTAGCTAACATTAGGCCGCTTTGTTGACACATATAAACAGTGTCACTAGCTAACATTAGCAGCCATGTTAGACACATATAAACAGTGTCACTGGCTAACATTGCGCATGACAAAAAACAGTGCACTGGCTAACATTGAGCAGCCATGTTAGACACATATAAACAGTCTACCTAGCTAACATTAGCAGCTATGTTAGACACATATAAACAGTGTCACTGGCTAACATTAGCAGCTATGTTAGACACATATAAACAGTGTCACTAGCTAACATTAGCAGCTATGTAAGACACATATAAACAGTGTCACTAGCTAACATTAGCAGCTATGTTAGACACATATAAACAGTGTCACTGGCTAACATTAGCAGCTATGTTAGACACATATAAACAGTGTCACTGGCTAACATTAGTAGCTATGTTAGACACATATAAACAGTGTCACTAGCTAACATTAGCAGCTATGTTAGACACATATAAACAGTGTCACTGGCTAACATTAGCAGCTATGTTAGACACATATAAACAGTGTCACTGGCTAACATTAGCAGCTATGTTAGACACATATAAACAGTGTCACTGGCTAACATTAGCAGCTATGTTAGAAACATATAAACAGTGTCACTGGCTAACATTAGCAGCTTTGTTAGACACATATAAACAGTGTCACTGGCTAACATTAGCAGCTATGTTAGACACATATAAACAGTGTCACTAGCTAACATTAGCAGCTATGTTAGACACATATAAACAGTGTCACTGGCTAACATTAGCAGCTATGTTAGACACATATAAACAGTGTCACTGGCTAACATTAGCAGCTATGTTAGACACATATAAACAGTGTCACTAGCTAACATTAGCAGCTATGTTAGACACATATAAACAGTGTCACTAGCTAACATTAGCAGCCATGTTAGACACATATAAACAGTGTCACTAGCTAACATTAGCAGCTATGTTAGACACATATAAACAGTGTCACTAGCTAACATTAGCAGCTATGTTAGACACATATAAACAGTGTCACTAGCTTACATTAGCAGCTATGTTTGACACTATAAACAGTGTAACTAGCTAAAATATGAGAATATCAATATAATTCAGTCAAAGATATTTGACTTTTTCCATGACATAAAGGAAATAAACTCTTTCTTGCCCTTGATGTGATTCTCACTTTCTAGTGTGGCCCTTAAGGAAATTGAGTTTGACACCCCTGCTGTAGAGAAACAGATCAGCAGGGATGTGAGAAATGATGTGGACTCCGACATTAAACATTGGTCCTTTACAGCTGAGTGTGTGTGTGTGTGTGTGTGCTGCCCTCTGCTGGGAGTTACCAACAACTACAACTCTGAACTAACAAGCTTTTCTAATGTAATGTACCGTAACAGCAGACTGAGGGCCCTATTTTAACGATAGGGCCCATGGTGTGTAGATGTAATGTAACAGCAGACTAAGGGCCCTATTTTAATGATAGGGCCCATGGTGTGTAGATGTAATGTAACAGCAGACTAAGGGCCCTATTTTAACGATAGGGCCCATGGTGTGTAGATGTAATATAACAGCAGACTAAGGGCCCTATTTTAACGATAGGGCCCATGGTGTGTAGATGTAATGTAACAGCAGACTAAGGGCCCTATTTTAACGACAGGGCCCATGGTGTGTAGATGTAATATAACAGCAGACTAAGGGCCCTATTTATAACGACAGGGACCATGGTGTGTAGATGTAATATAACAGCAGACTAAGGGCCCTATTTTAACGATAGGGCCCATGGTGTGTAGATGTAATGTAACAGCAGACTAAGGGCCCTATTTTAATGACAGGGCCCATGGTGTGTAGATATAATGTAACAGCAGACTAAGGGCCCTATTTTAACGATAGGGCCCATGGTGTGTAGATGTAATATAACAGCAGACTAAGGGCCCTATTTTAACGATAGGGCCCATGGTGTGTAGATGTAATGTAACAGCAGACTAAGGGCCCTATTTTAACGACAGGGCCCATGGTGTGTAGATGTAATATAACAGCAGACTAAGGGCCCTATTTATAACGATAGGGCCCATGGTGTGTAGATATAATGTAACAGCAGACTGAGGGCCCTATTTTAACGACAGGGCCCATGGTGTGTAGATGTAATGTTACAGCAGACTGAGGGCCCTATTTTAACGACAGGGCCCATGGTGTGTAGATGTAATATAACAGCAGACTAAGGGCCCTATTTTAACGATAGGGCCCATGGTGTGTAGATGTAATATAACAGCAGACTAAGGGCCCTATTTTAACGACAGGGCCCATGGTGTGTAGATGTAATGTTACAGCGGACTGAGGGCCCTATTTATAACGATAGGGCCCATGGTGTGTAGATGTAATATAACAGCAGACTAAGGGCCCTATTTTAACGATAGGGCCCATGGTGTGTAGATATAATATAACAGCAGACTGAGGGCCCTATTTATAACAATAGGGCCCATGGTGTGTAGATATAATATAACAGCAGACTGAGGGCCCTATTTATAACAATAGGGCCCATGGTGTGTAGATATAATATAACAGCAGACTGAGGGCCCTATTTATAACAATAGGGCCCATGGTGTGTAGATATAATATAACAGCAGACTGAGGGCCCTATTTATAACGATAGGGCCCATGGTGTGTAGATGTAATATAACAGCAGACTAAGGGCCCTATTTTAACGACAGGGCCCATGGTGTGTAGATGTAATATAACAGCAGACTAAGGGCCCTATTTTAAGTTGTAATGTTACCAGGCTGACCCACTGTACCCATGTCTGTGTGTCTGCAGCTCCAGTGCGATCTCCGTGGTGAAGATCCTCCGAGTCCTCAGGGTGCTCCGACCTCTGAGGGCCATCAACAGAGCCAAAGGACTGAAGGTAACTACACACTGGCTGTGTCTCAAGCCGCCTACTTGCACACTTCACGCACTTAGTTTTAAGCATATCGTGTAGATCAGTGGTCCTCAAACTTTTTTCAATAATGTACCCCTATTGAAATATACCCCCTAGACTAAATATACCCATTTTGGGTAGAAAATGAATG
>NC_053116.1:39073131-39078131 GCF_010015445.1 Perca fluviatilis
TATGATTATTAATGATTAATGATAGTTATATATGATTATTAATAGTTATATATGATTATTAATGATTAATGATACTCTATGTGAAGACACTGATCATGTTAATGATTTCTCACAATAATTATCAACAATGATTTAACAAGGTGGGAAACAGATAATATCAATATTCAATTTCCATTTTTAGAACAGGCCTGAGGGCTACTCGTGTGGTCCTTGGGGGCTACCTGGTGCCCGCGGGCACCCTGTTGGTGACCCCTGGTCTAGTGTGTGCTAGACTATAGGACCTCCCTAGACAGTCCACGACAGTTGCACGACTAAAACTACTTTTGAACGTACACATGTTCCACCAAAACCAGTTCCTTCCTGAGACTATTTAGCAGAGGCACCGTGGCCCACGTCCGGAGCTTAGCCCCGCCCACGACGATTGTGATTGGTATAAAGAAATGTCAATAAACCAGATAGAGACCGCTTAATATGCTCGTTCGAAATGAGCCAGATCTGCACAGAATCGATCACCGGTGTCACTGCCCGATGTGAGTCGAGCGCAGATGTGAGTCGCGCATGCTCAGATTTTAAACGGTTTACTGCATAACGTGTCATACTGAAATCCATAAGTTAATAAACGTTTCTCTTTACATACAATAACAGAAGTTGTTGGATTGCTAACGTTAGCTCAAAACGCCATTCAAGTGACAGCCTTTGTTGTGTCTGATCGCTAACTTGTAGCTAGCAGCAGCAGCAGTCATTTCAAAAACGTTGTAGCTGTCGGTACACGATCCGTTCTGCACATGCGCGAGATAATACTGTTTTACCGAGGATACGACCTGCACGATCTGTTCCACGCTAGCCTATGGCTAGCCTCCACCGGGAAGCTAACGTTAGTTTAGCTAACAGCTAATTGGGCTAACCGCTAGCTGACAGCTAGATTCAGTCTAAAATGACGAGAAGCAGGCTGCAGCTACATTATAAGACTTTACAGTAATAACAATAAAGACCAGTGTTGAGTGATTGTATTTTAAATGAGCACAAGTAAGAGGCTGGTCGTAACAGCTGTTTATATGTTAACGTTTATTTTCAAGTTTTATTTTTTTGAAATCTTATAGCATCAATTAGCTGGCGTAGCTAACAACGCGATCAATATGAACATATTGCGACCATAGTGCGGTGTAATCATCGAAATTTTGCACTTGTGCAGAACGGATCGTGTACCGACAGTAGCTATCTATGATTGTTAGATTGCTAACGTTAGCTCACAGACTGTGCGTTAGCTCAAAAAGCCGTTAGCATCTTGGAGGCCACTTGTCGCAAAGTGACGCACGCGCGACTCGAAGGTGCGCTCGACTCACATCGGGGCAGTGAAAACCGGCGATCGCCGCCCAATGCATGCTGGGTAGATTTGTGTCCGACTTGATCCCAATTCGCTCTGACGTCAGTACGCGTGGTCAACGATGACCCCACGAGATCGAGGCGGCCGCAGGTTTGAGACCCAGGCGCCGCAGTTGCTTTTCACCGACTGCAAGACCCAGGCGGACCCAGGGGCATGCTGGGAAATGCCGGCCTCTCAGCTGATCTAACAGCTGATTGGTTCAGAATCGACTCAACACGATGACGTTTTATATCAACTTTTTATTGATTTTGAATCGGAGGGATTTTAACTGTGATTTGTCTGATTTTAAAGGCTTATTCTGAACAGAACACATGTAGTGTGGCTGATAGTGATGTTTAGAAGTCAAAGAGACTAAATCTGATCAGATTACAGATCATCTACAGTCTGTTGGTAATTAGAAATCATAAAATCAGCAACAGATCGCATGTAGAGCATTCTGACAGCTACTCTGTCATAATAACAACAACTGGAGACTGTGTAGGAGCTGATATATGGGTCTGATAACATTTTATCAAATCAGAATCGGACCTAACAGGATGTGAGTGTTTCTGTGACCTCTGCCGCGCTGCGCTGCTGCGCTCTCGTCCACTCTACAGGCTCAGCTCAGTTCATCTCCAACGAGCCTAATATAAGACGATGCCGCCATCTGCTGGCCAATACAGAGCATTTCCCCACACACACATTAACCCTCTCCTGTGTGTGTGCAGCGTCAGTGCGTGGAGTACGCTCTGAAGGCCCAGCCGCTGAAGCTCTACATCCCCAAGAACCCGGTTCAGTACAAGTTCTGCCATCACAACCCCCCGGGTTTATGATAAGATCTCATCTTAAAATCACCGTGTAACCACACTTAATCTCTTTTAGACTTAGTGGTCCCCTAATACTGTATCTGAAGTCTCTTTTATATAGGCCTTAGTGGTCCCCTAATACTGTATCTGAAGTCTCCTTTTATATAGACCTAGTGGTCCCTAATACTGTAATCTGAAGTCTCTTTTATATAGACCTTAGTGGTCCCCTAATACTGTATCTGAAGTTTTTTAGTCTCTTTTATATAGACCTTAGTGGTCCCCTATACTGTATCTGAAGTCTCTTTTATATAGACCATAGTGTTTCCTAATACTGTATCTGAAGTCTTTATATAGACCTTAGTGGTCCCCTAATACTGTATCTGAAGTCTCTTTTATATAGGCCTTAGTGGTCCCCTAATACTGTATCTGAAGTCTCTTTTATATAGACCTTAGTGGTCCCCTAATACTGTATCTGAAGTCTCTTTTATATAGACCTTAGTGGTCCCCATAGGCACTAAGTTCCAGGCTGGGCGAACTCATATTAATGTTAAAAAACTCAAAACTGACACGAAAACATGAATATTAGAAACCAACCAGCGTATGAATCCACCCTGCCACGTGTTTCCTCATGTTATGAATACGTTAGTGATGCAGAGGACTGTGTGTGTGTGTGTGTGTGTGTGTGTGGGTGTGTGTGTGTTTTGTTGTTTTTGTGTTTGTGTGTGTGTGTGTGTGTGTGTGTGTGTGTGTGTGTGTGTGTGTGTGTGTTCTGCAGCACTATGAACAGTCTAAGACCTTCAGCCACATCATGGACATCCTCAACATGGTGTTCACCGGACTCTTCACCGTGGAGATGCTGCTGAAGCTGCTCGCTCTCAGGCTCAGGGTGAGAAAACCAAACGCACCTGAATAGCAAGGACTCTGTGTGTGTGTGTGACTGTGTGTGTGATGTGTGTTGTTGACTGTGTGTGTGTTTGTGTTGTTGTTGTTTTGTGTGTGTGTGTGGTATGTGTGGTTGTGTGTTGTGTGTGTGCGTGTGTGTGTGTGTGTGTGTGGGTGTGTGTGTGTGTGTGTGTGTGTGTTTGTGTGTGTGTGTGACTGTGTGTGTGTGTGTGTGTGTGTGTGACTGTGTGTGTCTGTGTGTGTGTGTGTGTGTGTGTGTGTGTGTGTGTGTGTGTGTGTGTGTGTGTGTGTGTGTGTGTGTGTGTGTGTGTGTGTGTGTGTGTGTGTGTGTGTGTGTGACTGTGTGTGTCTGTGTGTGTGTGTGTGTGTGTGTGTGTGTGTGTGTGTGTGTGTGTGTGTGTGTGTGTGTGACTGTGTGTGTCTGTGTGTGTGTGTGACTGTGTGTGTGTGTGTGTGTGACTGTGTGTGTGTGTGTGACTGTGTGTGTGTGTGTGTGTGTGTGTGTGTGTGTGTGTGTGTGTGTGTGTGTGTGTGTGTGTGTGTGTGTGACTGTGTGTGTGTGTGTGTGTGTGTGTGTGTGTGTGTGTCATCACATCCAACGACAAGTTAGTCCATCTCTCAAAACTTCAACCCATTTGTTCAAGGAGGACAGACAGACAGTTAGAGAGACAGACAGACAGACAGACAGTTAGAGAGACAGACAGACAGACAGACAGACAGACAGAGACAATGAGCAGAAATAATTAAAAGACATTTGATGTTTGAATCTCACATGAATGTCTGCTGACTGGCTGGTTCTCTGTCTCCCTGCTGCATTACTTTGTGTGTCTGCTGACTGGCTGGTTCTCTGTCTCCCTGCAGCATTACTTTGTGTGTCTGCTGACTGGCTGGTTCTCTGTCTCCCTGCATCATTACTTTGTGTGTCTGCTGACTGGACTGGCTTTTGTCTCGTCTTTGTGTCTGCTGACTGGCTGGTTCTCTGTCTCCCTGCAGCATTACTTTGTGTGTCTGCTGACTGGCTGGTTCTCTGTCTCCCTGCATCATTACTTTGTGTGTCTGCTGACTGGCTGGTTCTCTGTCTCCCTGCAGCATTACTTTGTGTGTCTGCTGACTGGCTGGTTCTCTGTCTCCCTGCAGCATTACTTTGTGTGTCTGCTGACTGGCTGGTTCTCTGTCTCCCTGCAGCATTACTTTGTGTGTCTGCTGACTGGCTGGTTCTCTGTCTCCCTGCAGCATTACTTTTGTGTGTCTGCTGACTGGCTGGTTCTCTGTCTCCTGCAGCATTACTTTCTGTGTCTGCTGACTGGCTGGTTCTCTGTCTCCCTGCAGCATTACTTTGTGTGTCTGCTGACTGGCTGTTTTTTTTTATCTCCCTGCAGCATTACTTTGTGTGTCTGCTGACTGGCTGGTTCTCTGTCTCCCTGCTGTATACTTTGTGTGTCTGCTGACTGGCTGGTTCTCTGTCTCCTGCAGCATTACTTTGTGTGTCTGCTGACTGGCGGTTCTCTGTCTCCCTTCAGCCTTCTATCTACTTTGTTGTGTGCTGCTGCTCTAGTTCTCTGTCTCCCGCAGCATACTTTGTGTGTCTGCCTGGTTCTCTGTCTCCTCACATTACTTTGTGTGTCCTGCTGGCTGGTTTGACTGGGTGGGGTGGTTGTCTCCCTACAGCAGTATATTTATTGTGTCTGCTACTGGCTGGTTCTCTCTCCACCTTCAGCTTACTTTGTGTGTCTACTGACTGGCTGTTTTTCTTTTGTCTTTGTTCTCTCTCCAAAGCCTTGTGTGTGTGTCTACTTTGGTGGGGTTCTCTCTCTCCACCGAACTATATTTGTGTCTCTGCTAACTGGCTGGTTCTTTTCTCCGCTTTGCTTGCATGTCTGCTGACTCTCTTCCCTATTATGTGCTTTGTTTGTGGGCCTGGGCGTTCT
>NC_053116.1:39085631-39088569 GCF_010015445.1 Perca fluviatilis
CTGGCTCCAGGCTAGCACTGCTACTTCTAGCTAGCTCAATGCAACACGGAGGACCCGTTACCAGACGAGACAAGCGTTTGGTGGATCGTCGTCGAAATCAGGAAGAGGTAAGTTGATAAATCTGCTTACATAAGATGTATTGATTGATAAACCACAGTTTATTTACTGTACAATGTACATTTGACTTTGACTAGGGAAAAAGCTAGCAGCTAGCAGCAGCAGTTATGGAAGCATACTGGTAATTGTAATACCCATTGCTGCGCTCCTGTTATTAAATTTCAAACACATTGTAATTTGCTATTCAGTGCCAGCTTATTGCAATGTAGTTCTGCATTTATTGGATTTCACCTATCTTTGGGTAAAGAGAGAGTAGGCGTGCGTTTTACAGCAAAGATAGGTTAAATAAGAATGCTCGGTCTTCCATCGGCTGGCTAGCTAGCTAGCTGAGTTGCAATCATCTGACTGGGTGACGATATTTAGCCTGTGTGTGTCTTTGAGTACCATGAAAAACGCTATATAAATAAAATGTATTATTATTATTATTAGTAACGAGTGCAATATACATGTTTACATATGTTTATTACAGTGAATAATAATCTAAATACTACTAAGCAGGGCTCTCAAGTGCTTATTAAGCATTTTAGAATGTCACTCTTGCCTGTCTTCAAAACTTGAGAGCCCTGATTAAGTGTGGTGAAGCCACATATTTGTTTTATATTTCTGCAATCTGTGTGATTTGTTTCTGACTTTCATATGAATGTTTAAACCAGGCTTGGTCAGTGCTAAATATACTACTGTGATTAAAGGAGTTAAATAAAAGATGTCATTCATATAAATTCATGCATCACCTAATTTCATCATCACATACAGGCCTGGCCTCCAGTAAAGAACAGTTTGTTTAATATATCTAATCTTGTGTTGTTCATACTATACAATGATTTATTACAGATTATCTGGCCAATGCTGGGTGTCTAAGCGCCTTTAAGCATAGAAGACAAAGATTTCTTGGTGGAGGGATCTCACCATCTTCCAGCTAATTCATCGAAGTTAGTGGGGCACTTAAAGGTTTGTGTCACTCCATTTTTAGCAAACAAAATTAACCCTTCTAAAGGTGTTCTTACATATTATTCCACGGCCAATGTTCCCGGGTCTGGTGAACCCACATTAAGCTTTCATCCATGCCTTCCCTTCCATTCTTTTCCATTATAAGTACCATATTTCCTGTACCATACTTAATCATATTTATGGCTTCCTTTCCATTACTCCTTCCACTCGGCTTTCCATTCCTTCATATCCATCCATCCTTCTCCATTTCGTGTCCATCTGCTATTCATTCTTTATTATGCATCCCATTCCACTTTCCATTATTCCATGTTTCCATTGGCTACCTCCATTTATGTGTTATATGTACTTCGTGCCCATCTTCCGTTATTTATATTCTTTCATTATAAGTTGGGGATTCCATTATATATACCTCCTTCCGTTTCCTTTCTTTAGCTCCTACTATTGTGGCTCCTTCATCCTTTCCCAAGTTGTTGCTGTGCCTCCAGGCACCTATATCCTCCATCTGCATCTTCCATGTCTTCCTCCACATTTTAAATATTAGTCCATTTCATATCCACTAAGGCTGTCACCTCCTCCACTCATGTATGCTGTGTGGGTTATCCCAGTGTATTTACCTCCTTCTCATGATACATTTTACAAGTTCCAAGGGTCTCTGGTGTTCTTGATACATGTCCTGGTGCCTAGACATTTTATCCTGGCCCATCCCACTCCACATGGATGTCCTTTAGCTGTTCTGGCAGAAGGAATGTGTGGATTTTGGGGTTTCACTGGGTGGTGTGGATTATGCGTCTTTCATCCCACTTCTGTGTCTGTCTTTGTCTTTCCACTCCTTTCTACATGTTCGTTCTGTGGTCCTCCTTTTCTGTGTCTTCTCCACACATGTGTTTTCTCCTGTCCTTCCTGTCCTTCTTCCTGGTCCATTCCATATGTGTGTGCCTGTGGGGCTGTGTATTTCCATGTGTGTGTCTTGTGTGGTCAGTGTGTCATGTGTCTGGTCAGTTGTCTCGGCTGTGGTCAGTGTGGGTCTAGTTCTATTCTGTGTCATTTTCCTGGGGTTTCTTTCTGTACTTTGGGGCCGGTCTTCCATTCATTTCCATGATTGTCCTCCTACTAAAATATTTCTGTGCCACTGTGCCTTGGTCGGTCCGGTCGTGTTCGGTTCCTCCTTCCTGGTTATCCCTCTTCTGGGATCGTCCGTGTTATCTTTCCTGTGTCCGGTTCCTGGTCTCTGGGGCTTCCTGGTGTGTCTGTCTTCCTCCTGTCCATGTTTTTTTGTGTTGTTTCCTTCCTTCCTTGTTCCTCACAAGTTGGTGTGTGGTGTCATGTCTTCCTGATTGATCCATTTTCCTTTTCCATGCCTCTCTCTCTCTCACATGCCTACTCTCACATACCTTTTTCTCACATATACTACTGCTTTTTCTCTCATGCCATATGCCTGTGCATGTGCCTGCATGCTGCCTCCTGTGCACTGTGCTCATATGCTACTCTCTCCTGTCTGTCTCACTGTCTCATCTCATGTCTGTCTCTGATTCTCTCATGTCTCTGTCTCACATGCCTCTGTCTCTCTCATCTCTCATGTCTTCTGTCTCTCTCACTCTCATGTCTCATCTCATGTCTCATGTCTCTCTCTCTCTCTCTCTCTCTGTCTCTCTCTTCCTCTCTCCTCATGCACTATGCCTCTCATAGATGCAGATGGAGTTATGTGGATTGTTGTGTGAGTCTGATTGGGGTGTGTCACTGGATTATGATGGCGTTATTGTGAGACAGAGTATGGATTACCTCCTGTCATTCTCATGCACACACAAACACACACACACTCCCGGCTGGAGAACGGACACACACACATACACTCATTGCACAGACCCCTTTGCCC
>NC_053116.1:39088951-39091451 GCF_010015445.1 Perca fluviatilis
ATCCATTCCATTCCTTCCACCTTCATCTCTTCATTATTTCCATTCCATTCCATTCCTTCCATTCCTCCTTCCTGGCTGGTCTTCATCAAACCATCTAATTCGGCTTCTTTCAAAATAGCCCAGCAGTATATAAGCGTGGCTAGGGGCCTCTCAGAATCTGATAAAATCTTCAACCTTTGTTGTCCTGTTTCCCCACAGGCACACACAGGGTTTCCGTTCCACACAAGGGGTTTCCACACACACACAGACACAAGGGGCCACTGGGCCACACACACAGACACACACAGGGTTTCCTGGGTTTCCCCACCACACACATAGGGTTTCCTGGGTTTCACACACACACACACAAGGCCACACACACATTTCAGGGTTCCTGGGTTTCATACACACAGGGTTTCCTACACACTCACGTTCACTGGGTTTCTGGTTTCGGTTTCACACACATTTCCTGGTTTCCTGTCTGGTTTTCACAGTTTCCTGTTTCTTTGGTTTCTGGTTTCCTGTGGTTTCCTCTGGTCTGTCGTGTCTCCTCTCTCCTCTCCTCTCTTGTCTCCTCTTGTCTCCTCTCTCCTCTCTCTCTCGTCTCCTCTCTCTCCTCTTTCTCTTGTCTCCTCGTCTCATTTCCTTGTCTCCTCCTCTTGTCCTCCTCTCTCTGTCTCCTCTTGTTTCCTCTCGTCTCCTCTTTTCCTCCTCATTTCTCTCTCCTCCTCTTCTCCTCCTGTTCCTCGTCTCCTTTCTCATTTCCTCGTCTCCTCTCTCTCTCTTTGTCTCCTCATTTCCTCCTCTCGTCTCTTCTCTCTTTCCTCTCCTCGTCTCCTCTCCTCTTGTTTCCTCCCGTCTCCTCTTGTCTCCTCTCCTCTCCTCTCCTCTCGTCTCCTCTCTCTTCTCCTCTCTTGTCTCCTCCCTCATCTCCTCTCTTGTCTCCTCTCTCGTCTCCTCTCTCCTCTCCTCTCTTGTTTCCTCCCTCGTCTCCTCTCTTGTCTCCTCTCTCATTTCCTCTCTCGTCTCCTCTCTCGTCTCCTCTCTTGTCTCCTCTCCTTGTCTCCTCTCTTGTTTCCTCTCTTGTCTCCTCTCTCGTCTCCTCTCTTGTCTCCTCTCTCGTCTCCTCTCTTGTCTCCTCTCTCATTTCCTCTCTCGTCTCCTCTCTCCTCCTCTCTCTCGTCTCCTCTCTCGTCTCCTCTCTTGTCTCCTCTCCTTGTCTCCTCTCTTGTCTCCTCTTTCGTCTCCTCTCTCGTCTCCTCTCTTGTCTCCTCTCTCGTCTCCTCTCCTTGTCTCCTCTCTTGTCTCCTCTCTTGTCTCCTCTCTCCTCTCCTCTCTCGTCTCCTCTCTCATTTCCTCTCTCGTCTCCTCCCTCGTCTCCTCCCTCGTCTCCTCCCTCGTCTCCTCTCTTGTCTCCTCTCTCGTTTCCTCTCTCGTCTCCTCTCTTCTCTTGTCTTCTCTCTTGTCTCCTCTCCTTATCTCCTCTCCTTGTCTCCTCTCTCCTCTCTCAGAGACAGTGACCGGGATGAGTTGCCTAGTTGTTGTGTAATAAATCTGAAACTTGATGAAAGTAGGCCACCGAGTTTTCTTCACTTCAGTCGAGTTTTGTTTCACATCCAAGAGGTTTCCACGGCAACAACACTCTGCTTTATGTAATCAGACCGTTTTCGTGTTAACCTTGTCAACTCTCACGAAGACTTTTATCTGCTTCAGACTCGTCTGTTCCACATGTTTCTCAGAAACAGGAACTGGATGCGATTGTAGTCGCGTCACCTGGGAAACGAGGAAAGAGCATCATCCAATCAGAGCGCAGGGGGGAACTGTAGGCGGGACTTTGGGGAGAGAGATAATGATTTTATTAATAGAATAACAGTTATGAAAAGGAGGATCACAATATATAGACACACAAAACCTCCCAACCAATCAGAGAGAGAGAAACTCAAATTCAGATCCTTTACTGCAGCAAAAGTCTGTATCAGGAGAATGTTGTTCAAGTATTAAAAGTAAAGAAAAATCCTCCTATTTTAGAAAGGATCCAAACTGTTCTGTCTGTCTGTCTGTCTGTCTGTCCGTGTGTGTGTCTGTCTGTCTGTCTGTGTGTCTGTCTGTCTGTCTGTGTGTGTGTGTGTCTGTCTGTGTGTCTCTCTCTCTGTCTGTGTGTCTTTCTGTCTGTCTGTCTCTCTCTCTGTCTCCTCACCAGCTGTGTGTTTAATAGTCTCATCAATGTAGCGGAGTAACTAAAGTAACTAGTAACTAAAGTAACTAGTAACTAAAGTAACTAGTAACTAAAGCTGCAACAGATGAATGTAGTGGAGTAACTAAAGTAACTAGTAACTAAAGCTGGAACAGATGAATGTAGCGGAGTAACTAAAGTAACTAGTAACTAAAGTAACTAGTAACTAAAGTAACTAGTAACTAAAGCTGTAACAGATGAATGTAGCGGAGTAACTAAAGTAACTAGTAACTAAAGTAACTAGTAACTACAGCTGTAACAGATGAATGTAGCGGAGTAACTAAAGTA
>NC_053116.1:39096451-39143951 GCF_010015445.1 Perca fluviatilis
GTTTGTCTGTCTGTTTTGTTGTTGTTGTTTCTGTCTGTGTGTGTTTGTTTGTGTGTGTGTTTCTGTTTTGTGTCTGTGTGTGTGTTGTGTGTCTGTTTGTGTGTGTGTCTGTCTGTGTGTGTGTGTGTGTGTGTGTGTCTGTGTGTGTTTGTTTGTGAGTGTGTGTGTCTGTTTGTGTGTGTGTGTGTGTGTGTGTGTGTGTCTGTGTGTGTGTGTGTGTGTGTGTGTCTGTCTGTGTGTGTTTGTTTGTGTGTGTGTGTGTGTGTGTGTGTGTGTGTGTGTCTGTATGTGTGTGTGTGTGTGTGTCTGTATGTCTGCCTGTCTGTGTGTGTCTGTTTGTGTCTATGTGTGTGTGTGTCTGGTTTTGTGTGTGTGTGTGTGTGTGTGTGTGTGTGTGTTGTGCGTATTGTGTGTGTTGCGTGTGTGTGTGTGTGCGTGTGTGTGTGTGTCTATGTGTGTGTGTGTCTGGTTTTTGTATGTGTGTGTGTGCGTATTTGTGTGTGTGCGTGTGTGTGTGTGTGTGTGTGTGTGTGTGTGTGTGTGTGCGTGTGTGTGTGTGTGTGTGTGTGTGTGTGTGCGTGTGTGTGTGTGTGTGTGTGTGCGTGTGTGTGTGCGTGTGTGTGTGTGTGTGTGTGTGTGTGCGTGTGTGTGTGTGTGTGTGTGCGTGTGTGTGTGCGTGTGTGTGTGTGTGTGTGTGTGTCCTGTAGGTGGCGCTGTGCTGTGTCCTCTGCAGTGTGTGTGTGAGACGAGGCCCTGGTACACCCCCCAGTCTGTGTATCATCAGGCCAGGACGGTCGACTGCAACGAACTCCATCTGCACAGAGTCCCGGCCAACGTTTCCTCCCACACACAGGTACGCAACTAGGGCTGTCCAAATGAAGACGGTAAGAAGTTGTTAAAGGTCCCATGGCATGACAATTTCCCTTTATGATTTTTTTTAACATTAATATGAGTTCCCCCAGCCTGCCTATGGTCCCCCAGTGGCTAGAAATGGTGATAGGTGTAAACCGAGCCCTGGGTATCCTGCTCTGCCTTTGAGAAAATGAAAGGGCAGGACCACTAAGGTCTATATAAAAGAGACTTCAGATACAGTATTAGGGGACCACTAAGGTCTATATAAAAGAGACTTCAGATACAGTATTAGGGGACCACTAAGGTCTATATAAAAGAGACTTCAGATACAGTATTAGGGGACCACTAAGGTCTATATAAAAGAGACTTCAGATACAGTATTAGGGGACCACTAAGGTCTATATAAAAGAGACTTCAGATACAGTATTATGGGACCACTAAGGTCTATATAAAAGAGACTTCAGATACAGTATTAGGGGACCACTAAGGCCTATATAAAAGAGTCTTCAGATCCAGTATTAGGGGACCACTAAGGTCTATATAAAAGAGACTTCAGATCCAGTATTAGGGGACCACTAAGGTCTATATAAAAGAGACTTCAGATACAGTATTATGGGACCACTAAGGTCTATATAAAAGAGACTTCAGATACAGTATTAGGGGACCACTAAGGTCTATATAAAAGAGACTTCAGATACAGTATTAGGGGACCACTAAGGTCTATATAAAAGAGACTTCAGATACAGTATTAGGGGACCACTAAGGTCTATATAAAAGAGACTTCAGATACAGTATTAGGGGACCACTAAGGTCTATATAAAAGAGACTTCAGATACAGTATTAGGGGACCACTAAGGTCTATGTAAAAGCATCCAAAGAGCACCATGTCATGGGACCTTTAAGCCAAACTCCTCCATCTTTGGACATGTCCCCGACAGGTGCTGCTGCTGCAGAGTAACAACATCTCCTCCATCACGACCGAACTGGAGAGTCTGACCAACCTCACAGAACTGGACCTGTCCCAGAACCACTTCACACAGGTAACACACACCTTTACATCTTCTCCTCCATTTGAAATGTACTCAGACTTTCTCGCAAAACAACCCTATTATACAGTAACAGTAACAGCATTTAATTCTATTCATTGTTTAAGTTAAATATATATCTGTAAGAGCAGAGCACATGTTGGCTTTTATTCTGAGATCTGAGTCACTGAGGATGACTCTATATGATTTAACTTAATATTGATAGTGCATATATATATATATATCAGATTAGTAAACAGAATGTGCCTTTGGACCATTGGATGAATGTATGCTGATAATTGGCAATGTAGATATTGCATTATAGATCAGCCACTTCTTTCTACAACAGTCGAGAACCCTTTTGCAATTATATACATGATGTAATCTGAAAACTGCTGCCCTGATTAAACAAACATAGTGGGATAGTAGTACACAGCTGTTAGACATCATATCATCATACAGAGATAGTAGTCTACAGCTGTTAAAACTTAGTAATATATATGGATTTTATAACTCACTGGTATTGGATCGGTAGTCGGTAGGGCTGCACAATTAATCACAATGTTATCGAAATCGCAATATGGACTGTACTGCAATATCCAAATCGCAGGTGGGAGGTGGCGCAATGTTTGTTAGTGTAAAATAAAATATGTAAAATATGTGTCAAGCCGTTCTGAATGAGGTACTGTGGCGCTGCGGAGATGTTCCAGCCTACACATCGTATCCTACAGTAAAATCGTATATCCTTAGTAAAATGCTCCTAGGCTCGTGCACAGCACGCGCACACTACGCTTGTTACACACACAGGGACGCACAGCAGCACACACACACACACACACACACACACAGACACAGCAGCACACACACATGCAGAAGATTACAAATAAAAATATTAGGGTGCAAATCCTCCATCATAACAGCAATGCTCCAAGGTCCAAACGCGCCTGGCTTTTAAAGGGAATGGGAGATGATCTCTGATTGGTTGATTGAACACACCTCTGATTAATGAAGACACTAAGAACAACCCTTTAGGACCAGGCGCCCGGCACACAGGACCCTTTTTACCACCAACAAACTAGCAAAAGTGGATTTGGACCCGCCCTAAACACACCTGCACCAGGAGCTCCACACCGTGACCTCAGATCGTTAAAATAGGACCCTTTGTGTTTACAAAACAGTTTTGCTCTAAGCTCCATGAAGAAGTGTGTGTGTGTGTGTGTGTGTGTGTGTGTGTGTGTGTGTGTGTGTGTGTGTGTGTGTGTGTGTGTGTGTGTGTGTGTGTGCGTGTGCGTGCAGGTGAGCTCCATGGGTCTGTCCTCTCTGGGCCGGCTGGTGACTCTGTACCTGGAGGAGAACCGCATCGAGGAGCTGGAGGACTTCAGTCTGAGGAACCTGTCCAGTCTGGAGGAGCTCTACATGAACCACAACCGGATCACCTCCATCGGACCCAAAGCCTTCGCTGGACTCACCAACCTGCTGAGGTAACACCCACTTCCTCTCCTACCCATAGGCGTAGATTTGAGGGGATGCAGGGGATATGTCCCCCCCCCCCTACTATTAAGAAAAGACATTTGTCCTCTTAAAAAAAATACCGTAAAACTTCAAATAATAGCCCGGGCTTCTATTTACCCAAATCGCCGAAATGCACCGGCTTGTATTTGAGACAGGCGTCTATAAGAGACAGGCCTTTAATTGACAATAGGAGGTTACCACATTATATTAAGTTTTTTTTAATTCGTATTATTCGTATTTCTGATCATTTTACGTGAGACTCTGACATGCTTTGCCCGCATGCTGTGGATCCACTCACACACGCTCACCTCCAGCTCTTCACTGACCTTCTTCCTCCCTCCACCTCGCAGTCTGGCCCTTCTGTCGTCTTCCTCGGACAGACGTTGCAGTTCTGCTTTATGTTTAGGACGCCATTCTCGCGCTCTCTTAGGATCAATCGAGAAACATCTTGCCGCTGCTTCTCCCGAGTTTTGTTCGGCAAATTTGACAACTGTCAGCTTAAATGTCAAATCATACTTTTTTCTTTTTGTCTCCATGGTGGCATTGAGAGAATTAAGAAAAACTGAAGACTAAAAGAAAGTTCGTTAACCTGTTTGTTATGTTGCCATAGTGATGAGACGTTTATGAACGGTTGCGTCTGTCACGTGAAATCAAATCAAAACATAAGAACAAACGATCTGACGGTATCAAATACAACCCGACACGGAAAAAAAACAAAAACAGACCAGGCCTCTATTTGAGACCGGCCTTTATTTACCCAAATCTGTTGTCACACCAGGCGTTTAAAAGAGACAGGCGTCTATTTGGGACTCGGCTATTATTTGAAGTTTTACGGTATATGAAAGAAAACCCACTCCCCAAAAGAGGTAAAAATAAGCTTGATGGTGTTTTTTGACCCCAACTGCTCCTTCCAGGCAGCGCTGTGACTGCTACCTTCAAGGCACCTAACCTTAACCTTAACCCTAACCCTAACCCTAACCCTAACCCTAACCATAAAAACAATGACTACGTTTACATGCAGCCAATAACCCGTTCAAAACCGGAATATTAGCAATAACCCGGTCGCGCACGGCCATGTAAACACTGGCAAAAACCCGAATATGCTACCTGGGTTACCCCTTTACTAACCCGAAAGTTTGGTCATGTATCGGCATATGCGTATCGGCATATCCCATCACAAGGAACATTGATTTGTGTTCTGCACATGTTCTATTCGCAAGGACTCTCGGTCTTTTGAGTAGAGGAACTTCTTGTATGCGCCAGAAAACATAGTTATAATAATAATTATATACTATAATAATATAGTTATATATATATGTCAATGCAGAAAACCTGCGCGCAGTATACCGGAAGTAAACAAGAAGTAGAGGTAAACCTTATACACTGTCTATGAGGTAAAGATGGCGAGACGCAGCACAGCACCACACTTTTGGAGCGAGGAGGAAACCGATTTCTTCATTAGTGTGGTGAAAACCATGAATATAATGTCTTCATTAGTGTGGTGAAAACCATGAATATAATGTCTTTTATTAGTGTGGTGATAAACCATGAATATAATGTCTTTTATTAGTGTGGTGAAAACCATGAATATAATGTCTTTTATTAGTGTGGTGAAAACCATGAATATGATGTCTTTTATTAGTGTGGTGATAAACCATGAATATAATGTCTTTAGTTGACGGCAGAAAGTACCGAGATAGTGAGATTTATAAGAAGGGGACCGAGAAGTTATTGCGTCTTAAGGTTGTCCGTAGGCTACGTCCAGACGCTAACCGTGCCTCGCCGTTTACATCGGGATATCGCCATTTGATTACAAATGCCGCGTATACAGGAGTAACTCTCTCTGCTCATGCATGTAAACTCACCTCAGCCTACCCATAGTCCACCTGCCCTCCTCCCTTTTTTCATCTGTATCTTGTTTTGTTCTACTTGTTTTGTTTGCTCGTTTTGTTTTGTTATGTTTTTATAATCTACCCTGCCCTGTAAAGCGACTTTGAGTCCATGAAAAGCGCTATATAAATTCAATTTATTATTATTATTATTATGTAAACGGGTTATTCCGAATGTTTCAGAAACCCGAATAGTGACCTTAACCCGACCATAACCCGAAAATTGACAGCTTGTAAACGTAGTCACTGATTAACTAAAAATAACCGTTAAGGGGGCTCAAAACGGATGGAAAACACGAACTTCCACGACACAAAAAAGGATTGAAACAGCAGCAACTTCTCACGAATACAGATAGGATTGGAGATGAGAAGTTTAACCGACACGTAACCGCGATCAGCTTTTGTGGGAAATTAAGAATCACCGTCTAGTAGCCTATAGACCTAAACATGAATTAGTAGGCCTGGGCCTGGCTATCGATTTTAAATGAAGATAGCGCACAAGTCCACACAGTAAAAACTGGCAATTGACCACCTAGGTCCACAAAGCTACCAAATGTTGAATTAGATGTGTTGAGTGGGTCACTAAAGAGGCGTTTTCATCCAAGAGACGCTGTGATTGGTGGATAGGATATGGAACAGGGGACTGATAGCGACATAACCAATCACACTATGACAGACGCTCCACTTAGCACCAACTGCAATGTTTAATTTTAAATGAATGTAGCCTATACTGGTAGTCTGGCACGCGTGGGTGCTCAGTATTTTCGGTATCAGCGCCTATGCACAGGACACACAGACAGGAAGTGACTCTGAGTTTGGGTGTCTCTGCCTTGAGATGGTTTAGAATCTCTTGAACGACCCCTAGAAGGTCCTCAGTGACCACACGCTCAACCTTTAGGAGTAACAGAGTTTCCTGCCCTGTGATTGGCCCTGTAGGCTCCACCTGAACTCCAACCGCCTGGTGGCCATCGACAGCCGCTGGTTCGAGTCCCTGCCGTCGCTGGAGATCCTGATGATCGGGGAGAACCCCATCCTGGGTCTGGAGGAGAAGAACTTCCTGCCTCTGGCGCGCCTCCACAGCCTGGTGCTGGCCGGGATGGGCCTGGCCTCCGTGCCCTCTGCCGCCTTCCTGGGCCTGGACTACCTGGAGAGCCTCTCCTTCTACGACAACCGACTCAGGTGAGATGGGATAAGATGAGATAAGATACGATACGATACGACGAGATGAGATACGATAAGATACGATAAGATACGATAAGATAAGATAAGATAAGATAAGATAAGATGAGATGAGATAAGATGAGATAAGATACGATACGATACGACGAGATGAGATACGATAAGATACGATAAGATACGATAAGATAAGATAAGATAAGATGAGATAAGATAAGATAAGATAAGATAAGATAAGATAAGATAAGATGAGATGAGATGAGATGAGATAAGATAAGATAAGATAAGATAAGATAAGATAAGATGAGATGAGATAAGATGAGATAAGATACGATACGACGAGATGAGATACGATAAGATACGATACGATAAGATAAGATAAGATAAGATATGATAAGATACGATGAGATAAGATGAGATAAGATACGATACGACGAGATGAGATACGATAAGATACGATAAGATACGATAAGATAAGATGAGATAAGATGAGATAAGATACGATACGATACGACGAGATGAGATACGATAAGATACGATAAGATAAGATACGATACGACGAGATGAGATACGATATGATACGACGAGATGAGATACGATAAGATACGATAAGATAAAATAAGATAAGATAAGATGAGATGAGATACGATACGATACGACGAGATGAGATACGATAGGACGAGATGAGATACGATAACATAACATAACATAAGATAAGATACGATACGATACGATAAGATGAGATACGATAAGATACGATATGACGAGATGAGATACGATAAGATACGTTAAGATAAAATAAGATAAGATAAGATGAGATGAGATACGATACGACGAGATGAGATACGATAGGACGAGGAGATACGATAGGACGAGATGAGATACGATAGGACGAGACGATATGATAAGATAACATAACATAACATAAGATACGATACGATACGATAAGATGAGATAAGATAAGATACGATAAGATACAATAAGATACGATATGACAAGATGAGATAAGATAAGATGAGATGAGATACGATACGATACGACGAGATGAGATACGATAGGACGAGATGAGATACGATAACATAACATAACATAAGATAAGATACGATACGATAAGATGAGATACGATAAGATACGATACGACGAGATGAGATACGATAAGATACGTTAAGATAAAATAAGATAAGATAAATGTACGAGAAATAGGACGAGATGAGATACGATAGGACGAGATGAGATACGATAGGACGAGACGATATGATAAGATAACATAACATAACATAAGATACGATACGATACGATAAGATAAGATAAGATAAGATACGATAAGATACGATAAGATACGATATGACAAGATGAGATAAGATAAGATACTATACGATAAGATAAGATAAGATAACATAAGATAAGATACGATACGATAAGATGAGATACGATAAGATGAGATACGATAAGATACGATACGACGAGATACGATAGGATAAGATAGGATAAGATACGATAAGATACGATACGACGAGATGAGATACGATATGATAAAATAAGATAAGATACGATACGATACGATACGGGACGAGATACGATAAGATACGATACGATACGATACGACGAGATGAGATAAGATAAGATACGATAAGATAAGATAAGATTCGATACGCTACGCTAAGCTAAGCTAAGATAAGATAAGATACGCTAAGATACGCTAAGATAAGATAAGATACGATACGATAAGATAAGATAAGATAAGATAATATACGATACGACGAGATATACTTTATTGTCCCCGAAGGAAATTTTTTTTTGACTCTGTCCGTTCTGCAGCGTTACAGAGACAAGACAGTGGCAATTGCAATGTATATAAGCACTGACCCTTAATGGGTATATGTATGTATGTATGTATGTATGTGGGTATGTATGTATGTATGTATGTATGTATGTATGTGGGTATGTATGTATGTATGTATGTATGTATGTATGTATGTATGTATGTGGGTATGTATGTATGTATGTATGTATGTATGTATGTATGTATGTATGTATGTATGTATGTATGTATGTATGTATGTATGTATGTATGTATGTATGTATGTATGTATGTGGGTATGTATGTATGTATGTATGTATGTATGTATGTATGTATGTGGGTATGTATGTATGTATGTATGTATGTATGTAGGTAGATGTAGGCATGTTTTGATTTGTTTTTTTCTTTTCGTATAATTTCTTTTATCTTTTTTTGTCTTGTCGATTTTATTCCCTTGAAAATGAGTTTGTTATTTTAAAAATGTGACAAGAGGGGGCCTTATATAAATTGAAGATTCTGACCCTACCCTTTGGTTACGACCAATACATTAATTCATTCAACACAGAATTACAGAAAAGATAACACCAAATACAAGTATCTCTCAACACATACTCTCATACAACACAAACATGCTTCCATAAACATTTAATAAGCACATTAACTACTCCTTTCACTGGCACTTCCCTTTAAACAACTCCGTTGACTGTATTCTCAGCAGTAAGTGTGGCACAGCCCTTGCACAGTACGATATTGCACAGCTGACATATTGCCCAACCCCAGTAGCCTACATATCGCACAAATTCCACAATACACTGACAATGCCCACTCCTCGTAGACTACATATTGGACAAATGACATAACGCACAACCGAATAGCCTACACATTGTGCGTTATGTCATTCTGTCTGGGGGCCACCGCTGGTTCACTGACTATACAGTACAGGCCAAAAGTTTGGACACACCTTCTCATTCAATGTGTTTCCTTTTCATTTTCATGACTATTTACATTGTAGATTCTCACTGAAGGCATCAAAACTATGAATGAACACATATGGAATTATGTACTTAACAAAAAAGTGTGAAATAACTGAAAACATGTCTTATATTTTAGATTCTTCAAAGTAGCCACCCTTTGCTTTTTTTTTATTAATAAGGGAAAAACTTCCACTAATTAACCCTGACAAAGCACACCTGTGAAGGTGAAACCATTTCAGGTGACTACCTCATGAAGCTCATTGAGAGAACACCAAGGGTTTGCAGAGTTATCAAAAAAAGCAAAGGGTGGCTTCTTTGAAGAATCTAAAAGATAAGACATGTTTTCAGTTATTTCACACTTTTTGTTTAAGTACATAATTCCATATGTGTTCATTCATAGTTTTGATGCCTTCAGTGAGAATCTACAATGTAAATAGTCATGAAAATAAAGAAACACATTGAATGAGAAGGTGTGTCCAAACTTTTGGCCTGTACTGTAGGTTCACATGCACATAATATTCAGAGATAATATTCAGACTAAGGGACAATTTATGCTTCTGCGTTAAATCGACACCCATAAAGTTGTCTAAAAAGAGGAATAAAAAAATCATCTTTTGGAAATTGATCTTAATGCCTTAATGAAAATTTTTTTTGAAATGGCCAATAATATAAATCCTTATTATGGAGAAAATTTATTTTTTTAACTTGTGGAACCACACTGTTCTATCCAAGGGGGTGAGCTTCGCTTCAGAACTTGAACCTCCTATGGCGCCATTTTGTTGCTACCGAGCCATCACCTCCCGTTAGCATCCCATTGACTCCCATTCATTCTGACGTCACTTTGACAGAGAATAACTTCACATCTGAAGAGTTTAAAGACTCTATTTGTCCGTTGTTTATTTCTAAAGAAACACGACAATGTATAAAAGGCTCCATTACCTTGTAGCTCACGTTATGGCTCCGTAGCAGACGCTTTTATAACAATAGGCTAAACGATTGGGTCATAACCCGCGAGACTTACTGTCACACAGTAGAGGAATTACCGTATAGTACGCGGAGAAGCTCACAGGCAGTTTGGACTTCCATTAGCTGTTTAGGTTTAATGACTAATGTTAACTAGCATGTTAGTGATCAGTAATTAGCCTGTGCCTATGTTATCTCCTTACATATACCTACGCTCTCCGTCTCTGTAAGATTGGGAATGATTGAGATTTCTCTCGGCACAGCTACCAGAAGACTTCACACTTTCAGACAGGTTGCTCACGTCACATCTACGTCTTCAAGCTCAGTTGGAGGCTGCTCAGTAACGCTCAGCCAGCACCGGGAAACAGACTTCTGATATCCTCCACTGGTCTCGTACAGAGACACGGGACCTGCTGGTCCAGTTTATATATATACTGTCTATGGTTCTCTCTGCAGGTCTGTACCGCGTGACGCTCTGAGCATGCTCCCTAACCTGAAGTTCCTGGACCTGAACAGGAACCCGATCAGCCGAGTCCAGCAGGGAGATTTCCAGAACCTTCAGCACCTGGAGGAGCTGAGGTCGGTCTGAGACGCAGAGATGTCCTTTTGAGTCCTTAATGTTTGGGTATCTCTGATGCTCGGAGTTACCTGACTATTGATTGGATGTGTATCTGAAACTAGATCGGACTGATATGTTGATTGTGTTTCAGTCTGAACAACATGGAGGAGCTGCTGATGGTGGAGCGAGCCGCTTTCCAGAACCTTCCGGAAATCGCTAAGCTGGAGATCTGCAGCAACCCACGGCTGTCTTACATCGACCCACAAGCCTTCAGGTAACTGTCTGTCTGCCTCTCTGCCTCTCTGCCTGCCTGCCTGTTTGTCTGTCTGTCTGTCTGTCTGTCTGCCTGTCTGCCTCTCTGCCTGCCTGCTTGTCTGTCTGTCTGTCTGCCTGTCTGTCTGCCTGCTTGTCTGTGTGTCTGTCTGTCTGTCTGCTTATCTGCCTGCCTGCTTGTCTGTCTGTCTGCCTACATGCCTGCCTGTCTGTCTGTCTGCCAGCCTGCCTCTCTGCCTGCCTGCTTGTCTTTCTGTCTGTCTGTCTGTCTGTCTGTCTGTCTGCCTACATGCCTGCCTGTCTGTCTGTCTGTCTGTCTGTCTGCCTGTCTTCCTCTCTGCCTGCCTGCCTGTCTGTCTGCCTGCCTGTCTGTCTGTCTGTCCGTCCGTCTCTGTCTGTCTGCCTCTCTGCCTGTCTGTCCGTCCGTCCGTCTCTGTCTGTCTGTCTGTCTGTCTGCCTGTCTGTCTGATTGAAGAAAAATCTAAAGCTGACTTATTTCTGTTCTTTCTTCTTTTCTTCATCTCTCCTCTCCTCCTTACCTTTCCTTGTCTCTCCTCTCGTTTCCTCCTCCCCTCTTTATTGCCCTCGTCTCCTCTCCTCTTCTCTTGTTTCCTCTCCTCTTCTCTTGTTTCCTCTCCTCTCCTCTTGTTTCCTCTCCTCTTCTCTTGTTTCCTCTCCTCTCCTCTTGTTTTCTCTCCTCTCCTCTTGTTTCCTCTCCTCTCCTCTTGTTTCCTCTCCTCTTCTCTTGTTTCCTCTCCTCTTCTCTTGTTTCCTCTCCTCTCCTCTTGTTTCCTCTCCTCTCCTCTTGTTTCCTCTCCTCTTCTCTTGTTTCCTCTTCTCTCCTCTTGTTTCCTCTCCTCTCCTCTTGTTTCTTCTCCTCTTCTCTTGTCTCCTCCCCCCCACCCCCCTCCTCCCTCCTCAGTGAGCTGTCCTCCCTGAGGACTCTCCTCCTCCACAGTAACCAGCTGAGCCTCCTCTCCTCCTCCCTCCTCTCCTCCCTCCCTTCCCTGGAGGAGGTGTCTCTCCACTCTAACCCCCTGCGGTGTGACTGTCTGTCCTCCTGGGGGCCTCACCTGGGGAACCAGTCGCACCTGAAGATGCTCGAGTCCTCCATCACGCTGTGCTCCTCACCGCCTCACCTGATTGGCCGGGAGCTGCAGGAGGTGGTGGGGGCCGGGTGGGGGGGTGTCGATGGCGATGGCGATGGTGGTGGCGGCGAGGGGGGCGGAGCCAACAGCTGCCTGCCTCACATCTCTCCTCACGCCTTCCCGCCCGCCATGAACATCAGCGCTGGGCAGCCAATCACACTGGAGTGCTGGGCGGACGCTGACCCCGCCCCCCAGTTCTACTGGGTGACGCCCACTGGAGACAAGGTGTGTGTGTGTGTGTGTGTGTGTGTGTGTGTGTGTGTGTGTGTGTTTTGTGTGTTTGTGTGTGTGTGTTTGTGTTTTGTGTGTGTGTTTGTGTTTTTGTTTTTGTTGTTGTGTTGTTGTTGTGTGTGTTGTTGTTTTTTGTATTGTGTGTTTGTGTGTGTGTTTTATTTGTGTGTTTGTACTGTATGTTTGTGTGTGTGTGTGTGTGTGTTGTGAGAGTGTGTGTGTGTTTGTGTGTGTTTGTACTATGTTTGTGTGTGTATGTGTGTGTGTGTGTGTTTGTGTGTGTTTGTGTGTGTGTGTGTGTGTGTGTGTGTGTGTGTGTGTGTGAGTGTGTGTGTGTGTGTGTGTGTGTGTGTGTGTGTGTGTGTGTGTGTTTGTATGTATGTGTTTGTGTGTGTGTGTGTGTGTGTGTGTGTGTGTGTGTGTGTGTGTGTGTGTGTGTGTGTGTGTGTGTGTGTGTGTGTGGGTGTGTTTGTATGTGTGTGTGTGTGTGTGTGTGTTTGTACTGTATGTTTGTGTGTGTGTGTGTGTGTGTGTGTGAGAGTGTGTGTGTGTGTTTGTGTGTGTTTGTACTATGTTTGTGTGTGTATGTGTGTGTGTGTGTGTGTGTGTGTGTGTGTGTGTGTGTGTGTGTGTTTGTTGTTGTGTGTGTGTGTGTGGGACACACAGCAGCACACACACATGCAGAAGATTACTAATAAAAATATTAGGGTGTAAATCCTCCATCATAACAGCAATGCTCCAAGGTCCAAACGCGCCTGGCTTTTAAAGGGAATGGGAGCTGCTCTCTGATTGGTTGATTGCATGTTACGCCCAAAACACACCTCTGATTAATGAAGACACTAAGAACAACCCTTTAGGACCAGGCGCCCGGCACACGGACACTTTTTACCGCCAACAAACTAGCAAAAGTGGATTCGTACACGCCCTTTTTGGGAAGGACTGATGGGTGTGTCTCTGTTGTTGTCTTTCCTCACCTGGTCAGGTGAGCTCGGAGGCGGTGGCTGCACCAATCATATCAGAGGAGGGGCGTGGCCTGAGCAGCAGGAGGAAGAAGAAGAAGCATCGTGTGTCGGAGCCCGGAGCGCTGGTGATCGAACACGCCGAGCCGTCAGACACAGGTCGGTCACATCCGGCCTGCACCCCAATTCTCTGTCCCAACAACTTCTTCTTCATCTGCGTCATCCTAAAGCTCACTTCATTCACAGCACACAGAAACAAAATGAAACTAAAAGCCGTCTGGGTTCGTGGTTGTTATTCTAAGTGTCTGACAACATTATGGGATGGATCCCTACAGAGATAGACCTTTTAGTTAAAGAGTAAGATCCTTTTAGTTTAACATGAAACAGCCCCGAAATCACCATCACCAAACTCCACCAGACTCCATGTAAATAATCAGGACTTTTAGCGTGTATAGAGCCAGCATATCTCCACCAGACTCCATGTAAATAATCAGGACTTTTAGCGTGTATAGAGCCAGCATATTTCCACCAGACTCCATGTAAATAATCATGACTTTTAGCGTGTATAGAGCCAGCATATCTCCACCAGACTCCATGTAAATAATCAGGACTTTTATCATCGTAAAACACACTTCATTCAAAGTGGACAGAAACTAAATAAAACTACCAAAAGCCGTCTTGGTTCATCTTTCCACTGTTCCAACAATCACCACTCTGGTTTGGTTGAAATAAACCCTTAATTCACCCATTTACATGTGGAGATATGCTGGCTCTATACACGCTAAAAGTCCTGATTATTTACATGGAGTCTGGTGGAGATATGCTGGCTCTATACACGCTAAAAGTCCTGATTATTTACATGTTAGTGGAGATATGCTAGCTCTATACATGCTAAAAGTCCTGATTATTTACATGGAGTCTGGTGGAGATATGCTGGCTCTATACAGCTAAAGTCCTGATTATTTACATGGAGTCTGGCGGAGATATGCTGGCTCTATACACGCTAAAAGTCCTGTTTATTTACATGGAGTCTGGTGGAGATATGCTGGCTCTATACACGCTAAAAGTCCTGATTATTTACATGGAGTCTGGTGGAGATATGCTGGCTCTATACACGCTAAAAGTCCTGTTTATTTACATGGAGTCTGGTGGAGATATGCTGGCTCTATACACGCTAAAAGTCCTGATTATTTACATGGAGTCTGGTGGAGATATGCTGGCTCTATACACGCTAAAAGTCCTGATTATTTACATGGAGTCTGGTGGAGATATGCTGGCTCTATACACGCTAAAAGTCCTGATTATTTACATGGAGTCTGGTGGAGATATCCTGGCTCTATACATGCTAAAAGTCCTGATTATTTACATGGAGTCTGGTGGAGATATGCTGGCTCTATACACGCTAAAAGTCCTGATTATTTACATGGAGTCTGGTGGAAATATGCTGGCTCTATACACGCTAAAAGTCCTGTTTATTTACATGGAGTCTGGTGGAGTTTGGTGATGGTGAATTCGGGGCTGTTTCATGTTAAACTAAAAGGATCTTACTCTTTAACTAAAAGGTCTATCTCTGTAGGGATCCATCCCATAATGTTGTCAGACACTTAGAATAATAATCTGAGTCTGTCAGCGGCAACAACAGAACTTTTAGTGGACACTAACTAAAAACATTTGTCCTGTAGGGCTACATTGCAGCACAGTTCATGACTGCCAGTTACAGCGTTCTGGCTTAATACTGGACCACAATAGTAACTGAAATACTGAGAATACCCCTTAACATTGCATCTCTTTCGCTCTCTCTCTTTCAGGTGTGTATACCTGCGTAGCCTGGAACATGGAAGGTGCAGACACGAAGAGCGTCTCGGTGTTGGTGGACTCCCAGGGGTCTGTGGGCTCGTGGTTGGGCGGAGGGATCCGGTGGGGCGGTGAGCCCAGCAGAGAGCAGCCATGGCTGGGGAACTCGTCCAGCGCTGCAGCCTCTCTGGTGGTCCTGGCGAAGGTACCTTAAATGTGTTTCTATATATTTCTGTTACATCTGTTGTGTACTTTACATGTTTTTTTATCGTGAGAATAACGTTCTTTTTGGCCTAGCAAACTTTGTAGTTTTTTCCACATGCTGTTGCATCAACTAGTAAAGTTAGAAAAACTACAACACCACACCGGATCTAGCTAGACCGGAAACACAACAACAGGCACGCCACACACACTGGTTTGGGCTCGCGAGCCGGCCAAAGAGTAGCAGGCTAACGGTACGCTTTGAGTGGATGGCGAGCACGAGACGCCGAAATGGACGCCAGTAAGATTCTGAATGGAAAGTTTACTTTTAAAAAGTTGCCAAATGGTTCCATTGACGAGATCAAAGTGATCTGTGTGTGTTTTGTGGTTGAGAACTGAGCTATCATCGCAGCACGTCCAGTCTGAAATACCAGCTGATGGCCAATCACACAGCTGATGGCCAATCACACAGCTGATGGCCGAGCGCACAGCTGATGGCCGATCACACAGCTGATGGCCGATCACACAGCTGATGGCCGAGCGCACAGCTGATGTCCGAGCACACAGCTGATGTCCGAGCGCACAGCTGATGGCCGAGCGCACAGCTGATGGCCGAGCACACAGCTGATGCCAATTCTCCCCCCCTTCGTCAAAGCCAGGCGACAAAAGCCCAAAGCAAGCCGATCCACTTTTCCATGTTTATAAGAGCATTAAAATGAGAAAAAATAATGGGACAAAAAGAAATCAAGGGACATTTAGAACAGATCAAAATGTGCGATTAATTGCGAGTTAACTATGACATTAATGCGATTAATCGCGATTTAATATTTTAATCGTTTGACAGCACTAACTAATATTATATTATTATTATTATTATTATTATTATTATATATCACTATACTAATATTAGATTATGCGTATCTTACGGCCGTAGCTGTATCCCTTCTAAGCCACAACCATCAAACTGAGGAGATTTGCGGTTGCTTCCTGTTCCCTGTGCAGGTTGTGCGCGCCCAGTCGGTGGTGTTGGAGTGGAAGTTGTATCCCAGCAGAGGAGCTTCGTCTGTGGGTCAGAACCAGCAGGACGGCCCCCTCCCTCTGACCCGGTGGACCAGCGCCACAGTGCACATTGACAACCCTCAGATCAGCTACACCGCCAAGGTGAACACATCCACACTCACACGCTTACACCAAGGGGGTAAGAGTCTGTCAACAGCACGTAGCTCCTATGGCGCCATTTTGATGCTACCAAACGATCACCCGACATTAGCATCCCATTGACTCCCATTCATTCTGACGTCACTTTGACAGAGAATAACTTTACATCTGAAGAGTTTAAAGACTCTATTTGTCCGTTGTTTATTTCTAAAGAAACACGACAATGTATAAAAGGCTCCATTACCTTGTACCTCACGTTATGGCTCCGTAGCAGACGCTTTTATAACAATAGGCTAACGATTGGGTCATAACCACGAGACTTACTGTCACACAGTAGAGGAATTACCGTATAGTACAGGAGAAGCTCACAGGCAGTTTGGACTTCCATTATCTGTTTAGGTTTAATGACTAATGTTAACTAGCATGTTAGTGATCAGTAATTAGCCTGTGTCTATGTTATCTATATATATACCGGCTATGGCTTACGCCTGTGTGCGGTTAGTTCACGGGTCTGTAATAACAGTGGGACAGCCGGCCGCTCCTCATTTGCATACAGTTGGCTGGATTCAACTTTATGCAAATGAGGAGCGGGTGACTCGACGCCCCGCTTCTCCAAAGTCCCCGCGATGCTCCCAGAATGCATTGCACGGCTGCTCCCATAGAAATGAATGGGAAGTGTGGAAATGGTGCTGACAATGGACACACACCATGAGTCTGTAATAACCCTTTCTCTCTCTCTCTCTCTCTCTCTCTCTCTCTCTCTCTCTCTCTCTTGCTCCCTCTCTCTCTCTGTCTCTCTCGCTCTTTGTCTCTGTCTCTCTCTCTCTCTCTCTCTCTCTGTCTCTCTCTCTCTGTCTCTCTCTCTGTCTCTCTCTCTCTGTCTCTCTCTCTGTCTCTCTCTCTCTGTCTCTCTCTGTCTCTCTCTTGCTCCCTCTCTCTCTCTGTCTCTCTCGCGCTCTTTGTCTCTGTCTCTCTCGCTCTCTCTCTCTCTCTCTCTGTCTCTCTCTCTCTCTCTTTCTCTTGCTCTCTCTCTGTCTCTCTCTCGCTCTCTCTGTCTCTCTCTCGCTCTCTCTCGCTCTCTCTCTCTCTGTCTCTCTCTCTGTCTCTCTCTCTCTGTCTCTCTCTGTCTCTCTCTCTGTCTCTCTCTGTCTCTCTCTCTGTCTCTCTCTCTCGTCTCTCTCTGTCTCTCTCTCTGTCTCTCTGTCTCTCTCTCTGTCTCTCTCTCTGTCTCTCTCTGTCTCTCTCTCTCTGTCTCTCTCTGTCTCTCTCTCTGTCTCTCTCTCTGTCTCTCTCTCTCTCCCCCCCCTCTCCCTCTCCAGGTCCCAGTGGATGTCCAGGAGTATAATCTGACTCACCTCCTTCCTGCCACCGAGTACCACGTCTGCCTCACCGTCTACTCCTCTCTTCCCTCCTCCTCCTCCCCCGTCTCCCCCTCCTCCTCCTCCTCCCCCCCCTCCTCCCCCATCTACACCTCCTGCCTGAACGTCACCACCAGGGAGACGGGCTTCTCGGTGGAGCTGGTGGCGTCGCGGCGCAGCAACGTGGCGCTGGCGGCAGTCATGGGCTCCATGTTCGCCCTGTCCATCATGGCGCTGCTGGTGGTCTACATGGGCCGCCGCGTGCAGCAGCACAAGTCCTGCGGCCACTCGCTGAAGAAGTACATGCAGCACGCCACGGCCGCCATCCCGCTCAACGAGCTGTACCCGCCGCTCATCACGCTGTGGGAGAGCGAAGCCGAGAAGGACAAGGAGGAGAGGGAGGCCGGGGGGGAGGAGGCAGGGGGGAGTCAGATCGACACCACCAAGACCTACATGTGGTAGCCGCCGGAGAGAAACGACTGGAAGAAAAGAAAGACTTTGGAGGGTTTTAAAGCGCCCATATTATGCTCATTTTCAGGTTCATAATTTGTAGGCCTATTTTAAGTTTGTACCAGAATAGGTTTACATGGTTTAATTTTCAAATAACACCATATTTTTGTTGTACTACACATTGCTGCAGCTCCTCTTTTCACCCTGTGTTCAGGTCTCTGTTTTAGCTACAGAGTGAGACATCTCTTCTTCTGTAGTATCTTTGATTGCACTCGCACATGCTCAGTAGCTCAGATCGTAGATCATGTCAGCTAGCTCCATAGACAGTAAAAGAAAGGCTGTTTCTCCAACTTCAGTCAGTTCCAAGGCAGGATCAGCTGGGAGACGTCTTCTAAACCATGGAGCACATGGAAGTAGTTCTTTTGGAGATTATGGTGAACTAGTGTGTGTTGTAGCAGTGCTTTGCTATTGAGAACGAGCTAGCATGCTAACGGTTGCAGTTAGCCAGCTCATTCCGGCTAGTGCCGTAGAAAGCCGTGCAGATGTTGAACAGCTCACCAGGAGACTGAAGGCAGGACACATTCAGAAACCAGATCTCACTCAGAACACCATGGATGGGTTGTTTTCAAAGTGTGTATGCGTGTGGAAGCACCAGAGACACAAAATAACACCCCAAATCACCAGAAAATGTGTTTTTTTTTTCATAATATGGGCACTTTAAGGAGGGACGGAGAGAAACGGGATGAAAGTTACCAGCAAAGACAGAAACAGATGCGGCTACGGAAGCCCTTTCCTGCCAAAAAAAAGAAAAAAGATCCTGTTAGTCATTATTATGAGAAGCTTTCTCAAAGTGTTGACTTAGTTTCTCAAAAATTATTACATTTCTTTACACAATGAGATAGTTTCGCAAAAATCTGTCACTCAAAACAGCGACGTATCTCAAAATAATGATGACTTATTACGTGAAATTAATGACCAAGTCCCTCAAATTCAAAGACCGTACATGTGGTAGCCGGACGAGACGGGTAGAGGCTTTAATCGGCAGAACGAACAACGTTTGAGGGTTTTAAGGAGGGACGGAGAGAAACTGGATGAAAGTTACCAGCAAAGACAGAATAACAGATAACAAACGCACCTGGCTGCTGAGAGAGAGAGAGACCTTTATCAAAATAACAACTTATTATGTAAAATAATGACTTAGGGTCCTATCTTGCAAAGCCCGACCCAAGTGTCTTTGCTAGTTTAAGACCGACCCAGTTGTCAGTTTCCCGTCCAGCGCCCACGTTGTTTAAACAGCAAATGCACCTGCACCCATCTGTGGCCCCATGGTCTTACAGGGAGGTGTGTTCAGGTGCATTCTGGGCGTGCTGGTCTTACAGGGAGGTGTGTTCAGGTGCATTCTGGGCGCGCTGGTCTTACAGGGAGGTGTGTTCAAGTGCATTCTGGGCGTGCTGGTCTTACTGGGAGGTGTGTTCAGGTGCATTCTGGG
Organism: Perca fluviatilis; assembly: GCF_010015445.1. Lineage (NCBI taxonomy): Eukaryota > Metazoa > Chordata > Actinopteri > Perciformes > Percidae > Perca > Perca fluviatilis. The sequence goes on from NC_053116.1 coordinate 39,116,264, forward strand.
CATGCTGGTCTTACAGGGAGGTGTGTTCAGGTGCATTCTGGGAGCATTGCTATCTTGAGGCAGCGGGAAGTGATGGCACCATTGACCAACAAAAACCTGGTCTAAAGTCAATAACGCAGCATTTCATTGTTATTTTAACAGAGCATTAGTAAAATGCTCCTAGGCTCGTGCACAGCGCGCGCACACTATGCTTGTTACACACACAGGGACACACAGCAGCACACACACACACACACACACACACACACACACACACATGCAGAAGATTACAAATAAAAATATTAGGGTGTAAATCCTCCATCATAACAGCAATGCTCCAAGGTCCAAACGCGCCTGGCTTTTAAAGGGAATGGGAGATGATCTCTGATTGGTTGATTGCATGTTACGCCCAAAACACACCTCTGATTAATGAAGACACTAAGAACAACCCTTTAGGACCAGGCGCCCGGCACACAGACACTTTTTACCACTGTCAGACTAGCAGAAGTGGATTTGGACACGCCCTAAACGCACTCGGTCAACAAATGTTAAAAATAGAAATACATTTACACGATAACATGAGAGTTACTCTGTTTATAATAACGATGACACCGTTTCTAAATGAAAACAGCTTTAACCATCCTCTGTGATTACAATCAGAGGGGCTGGAATATCAAAACACCAGAATGTGGAGCTGGATGTCGTTTCTTAAACTGCGGGTTGGGGGCCGGTTATTGGGCCGCCGGCTGGTTTAAACAGGACGTCTGGCAGCTGAACTGTTTCTGCTCTTTTCCTTCCTTTCATCCTCTCTTCTGTCCTCTTCCCTCTGTCTCGGAGCACACTGACATTAACTGTTCTGTTGGCAAAACAAACATCTAGTTATTGTAATTTAGTTTAACCAGATGAACATGAACGCAGCGCTAACACGCAGCCGTACGGATTATTTCACTTTAAAGGTCCCGCATTCAAACCTACTGGACAGAAAGTTCAAACTTGCCAAAGCTAAAAGAAGTAACCAACTAGTCCCCCCAATACGACACAGGTACGTTTTCCATCCTCGTATCTAAAGAGAAGCTAACCGTTAGCGTTATGCATTCACACGTTGAACACTGAAGTCGGCTCGCCTGAAGAACGCTTCACACAAGAGAGCTGCTTTCTGTTTTTCAGTTTTTTTCAAATTTCATTTTTTTCCGAATCTCATTTTTTTCCAAATTTCAGTTTTTTCCAAATTTCAGTTTTTTCCGAATTTCAGTTTTTTTCAAATTTCAGTTTTTCTTCTGAATTTCTGTTTTTTCTGAATTTATTTATTTAAAATTTATGTTTTTTCCAAAAAAATTTTTTTTCTGAATTTCTGTTTTTTTCAGAATTTCTGTTTTTTTCAGAATTTCTGTATTTTCAGAATTTATTTATTTAAAATTTGTTTTTTCCAAATTTTTTTATTTCTGAATTTCTGTTTTTTTCTGAATTTCTGTTTTTTCTGAATTTATTTATTTAAAATTTATGTTTTTTCCAAAAAAGATTTTTTCCAAATTTATGTTTTTTCCGAATTTCAGTTTTTTTCCAAATTTCATTTTTTTCAGAATTTCATTTTTTTCAGAATTTATTATTTATTTATTTTTTTCCAAATTAGTTTTTTCCAAATAAATTTTTTTCTGAATTTCTGAATTAATGGGTAAGTAAACTCATAAAAACAAGGTTTTTTTTCAGTTTTTCTGAATTTCCATTTTTCCAAATTTCTGACATAACGAGATAGTAAACTCTGGACTAAAAACACCGTTTTCTTTTTCCACGTGAATGCATAATGCTTCCGTAGAAGGTTACAGAAGTTACATCATAAATAAAACGCTGAAACAAAGGTTCCTTCCTATTTTCTCGGCAGTTTAAACTTTTTACAGTTCAGCTTCGAACCAAAACAAACTTAACTTCCCGTCTGAATTCGGGACCTTTAATCTTCCGGAAACTTCACTTTACTTGACGCAGCATGAATGCATCACTTTTTCTATTTTACTCTCTTTGTTTTTGCATTAGGAGTATTTAAAAAAGCTCCATCACTGACACCACCGTTACGTCCGTGTGAAGAACTTTATCGACACCGTGTGCACGGACACTAACAGTGACCATGTTGTGCTTCTTCTTAGTCCACTAACGCAGAGTTGTAGTCTCTGTTTTATATCCTGTAACACTGAGTTCTGTTGGGTTTGTCTGGGTTTTTTTTTAAGCTGTTGGTGACGTTGCACTGCGAGGCGGAGGCAGGTGCTGCTGCATGCCTTTGCACTCATATTTAAGAAATGTTTGTATAAAACCACGTCTGTCCGACAACCTGCAAACTGTTCCCTTCGATCGGTATATGTTCAATACGTTCGGACTGGACAGGAACGCACTGCACACGCCAAAGAAAGAGCACACTAGGTCTTCTTTATGAAGAGTTTCTGCAGGTTTCACCAAGTCAAATTTAAGACCTTTTTAAGACTTTATCACAACATCAACTATGTCTTAAATTCAGCCAAGTATCGATACACTTGCACTTCCTCGTAGCTGGCGTATGTGCGACACGCCAATTCGTATGTCATTATTGGCGTGTTATCAAGACGCATACTCGCTTTTTAGCGTGTTTCTCAACGCCGTTTGGCCTCCATTGACTTTCATTACCTGGCGATTGCGTGTGAATTAACGCCGTAGCGAGTAGTATGAGAGGACGAAAATCCACGTTTATCTAAACCCAACTGTCCCGTTATTCTTTACCTAAAACCAACTGTCCCGTTCTTCTTTACCTAAACCCAACTGTCCCGTTCTTCTTTACCTAAACCCAACTGTCCCGTTATTCTTTATCTAAACCCAACTGTCCTGTTCTTCTTTACCTAAACCCAACTGTCCCGTTATTCTTTATCTAAACCCAACTGTCCCGTTATTCTTTATCTAAACCCGACTGTCCCGTTCTTCTTTACCTAAACCCAACTGTCCCGTTATTCTTTATCTAAACCCAACTGTCCCGTTCTTCTTTACCTAAACCCAACTGTCCCGTTCTTCTTTTCCTAAACCCAACTGTCCCGTTCTTCTTTATCTAAACCCAACTGTCCCGTTCTTCTTTACCTAAACCCAACTGTCCCGTTATTCTTTATCTAAACCGCTACTCCCGTTCTTCTTTACCTAAACCCAACTGTCCCGTTCTTCTTTACCTAAACACAATTGTCCTGTTCTTCTTTACCTAAACACAACTGTCCCGTTCTTCTTTACCTAAACCCAACTGTCCTGTTCTTCTTTACCTAAACCCAACTGTCCCGTTCTTCTTTACCTAAACCCAACTGTCCCGTTCTTCTTTACCTAAACCCAACTGTCCCGTTATTCTTTATCTAAACCCAACTGTCCTGTTCTTCTTTACCTAAACACAATTGTCCTGTTCTTCTTTACCTAAACACAACTGTCCCGTTCTTCTTTACCTAAACCCAACTGTCCCGTTCTTCTTTACCTAAACCCAACTGTCCCGTTCTTCTTTACCTAAACCCAACTGTCCCGTTCTTCTTTACCTAAACCCAACTGTCCCGTTCTTCTTTATCTAAACCCAACTGTCCCGTTCTTCTTTACATAAACCCAACTGTCCCGTTCTTCTTTATCTAAACCCAACTGTCCCGTTCTTCTTTACCTAAACCCAACTGTCCCGTTCTTCTTTATCTAAACCCAACTGTCCCGTTCTTCTTTACCTAAACCCAACTGTCCGTTCTTCTTTACCTAAACCCAACTGTCCCGTTCTTCTTTACCTAAACCCAACTGTCCCGTTCTTCTTTATCTAAACCCAACTGTCCCGTTCTTCTTTACCTAAACCCAACTGTCCCGTTCTTCTTTACCTAAACCCAACTGTCCCGTTCTTCTTTACCTAAACCCAACTGTCCCGTTCTTCTTTACCTAAACCCAACTGTCCCGTTATTCTTTACCTAAACCCAACTGTCCCGTTCTTCTTTACCTAAACCCAACTGTCCCGTTATTCTTTATCTAAACCCAACTGTCCCGTTCTTCTTTACCTAAACCCAACCGTCCCTTCTTCTTTACCTAAACCCAACTGTCCCGTTCTTCTTTACCTAAACCCAACTGTCCCGTTCTTCTTTACCTAAACCCAACTGTCCCGTTCTTCTTTACCTAAACCCAACTGTCCCGTTCTTCTTTACCTAAACCCAACTGTCCCGTTCTTCTTTACCTAAACCCAACCGTCCCGTTCTTCTTTACCTAAACCCAACTGTCCTGTTCTTCTTTACCTAAACCCAACTGTCCCGTTCTTCTTTACCTAAACCCAACCGTCCCGTTCTTCTTTACCTAAACCCAACTGTCCCGTTCTTTTTTACCTAAACCCAACTGTCCCGTTCTTCTTTACCTAAACCCAACTGTCCCGTTCTTCTTTACCTAAACCCAACTGTCCCGTTCTTCTTTACCTAAACCCAACCGTCCCGTTCTTCTTTACCTAAAGTCAACTGTCCTGTTCTTCTTTACCTAAACCCAACTGTCCCGTTCTTCTTTATCTAAACCCAACTGTCCCGTTCTTCTTTACCTAAACCCAACTGTCCCGTTCTTCTTTATCTAAACCCAACTGTCCCGTTCTTCTTTACCTAAACCCAATTGTCCTGTTCTTCTTTACCTAAACACAACTGTCCCGTTCTTCTTTACCTAAACCCAACTGTCCCGTTCTTCTTTACCTAAACCCAACTGTCCCGTTCTTCTTTACCTAAACCCAACTGTCCCGTTCTTCTTTATCTAAACCCAACTGTCCCGTTCTTCTTCTCCTAAACCCAACTGTCCCGTTCTTCTTTTCCTAAACCCAACTGTCCCGTTCTTCTTCTCCTAAACCCAACTGTCCTGTTCTTCTTTACCTAAACCCAACCGTCAATTTTTCAATTTTCAATTTTATTTATAGTATCAATTCATAACAGTTATCTCGAGACACTTTACAGATAGAGTAGGTCTAGACCACACTCTATAATTTACAAAGACCCAACAATTCCGGTAATTCCCCCAAGAGCAAGCATTTAGTGCGACAGTGGCGAGGAAAAACTCTGGACAGACCCAGACTCTTGGTAGGCGTGGCTTTAGAACGTGTAAGTTAACGTTTGATGAACAAATAACAGGGGGAAACGGCGAGCAAAACATCAACACACAGGGCACGAATTAACAAAATAAAACAGGAAATACCACAACTGGAAACCACAACCATGACCACCAGTGTGTGTCTCGTGTGTCCCAACAGGAAGTCAGATTCAAACAGAAAACCTTCCTAAAAAACAATGTGAAGTCTGATTCGGAGTTATGAACTGTCCTGGTCCTACCAGACTCTGGTACATTACATACAGTACGTAGGAGGGCGGAGCCAGGCTAGTTATGACCCCCGAGTGCTGATCCATCAGTTTGCAGGTTTGTCGTTTTCGGACTTTTAGCCAAATATTCCTCAACTGTCTGTCAACCAAAACACTTCAGGAACACAACACCCCAAAGGATCCTCTGGGCATTTTAAAGAATATATTCTGTTATTACATGATATAATAATATTTACATGATATTGCTGTTATAAAGACGCAGCTTCTCCACAGCGAGCAGCTTTATATATCTCAGTAAACTGAATCTCTTTGGGTTTCGGATCGTTGGTCGAAGAAAACGAGACATTACGTTCAGTGGTGTAGTCTAATGTATTGTAGTGGGTATACTGTCCTGTATATATAAATTATATATGGGCCAGAACCTGCCTTTAGGGGAGGGGAGGGGGAGGGGGGGGGGAAGCATATCATAGTGGGGGGTCTGGGTGTCCTCACCCAGGGAAGTTTTGAGCGTCAACGACTTAATTTCCTGTATTCAGATACACTTTTATGCACCAATTTACAGTGGAAATACCTTTATTTAGCCTATGTGACGAAGAAAAACACAGATGACAATTCAAAATATATCCCAAATATAATGGAAAGTATGTCGTTGCGTGTCATTGGGCATTTTTAAGTGGGTATATGGAAATCCTGGAGCTTTCTTACTAGACTACACCACTGGTTACGTTGGCGTCCAGAGAAACTTAAGATGGACATAAAAGGGAGAAAATAATGATGGTATCACTATATAATAACCTGCACTAATATATGGTAAACTGATAATTTAACTGATAGTTATGGCTTGTCAAAATGAACGTGATAATACAAGCCGTTCTCATTCCCAACTCGTAAAATACTGACTCTTGGTCAGTGTTTCTCAGCTAAAATTCCCCTTTTAGCGTCTGTATGGAGCGCACGGCAGCGCTGTAAGATGACGTAGTATTAAGTATAGTGACAAAGGTAGCAGGGCGTTATTATGGATCCCACGCCACTTCTAGGCAAGTCTCGCCCTACGAAGCGGCCCAATTGTTTGGGATTAGGCATTGACCTCTTGTAGTTTAATCCTCCTGTTGTTCTCGAGTCAGTTTTGACCCATTTTTCAAAAAGTTTCTATATCAGAAATGTGGGTTTCTTTCAACCAAATTATCAAAAGAAATAACGTGGATGGTTCCCTACAACGCTCTTCACAAGTTGTATTCAATGTCATAGCATTTTAATTTTTATTTTATAAAAGAACGTAGGGAAATGTCGGGGAAAAAAACAAATACGCAAAAACGTCAAAAAGGTGCCGAAATACAACATTGGGAAAATGTGACAAAAACGTTGAAAAAACATCGGTGGTAAAGCAACAACAGTGTCGAAAAAGACGTCGAAAAAAAGTTTACATTTTGACCCAGAAAAACCAAACTTTTCATGGTCAACGGGAAGACAACACAAGGGTTGATGTTAGGATAGCCGATTGGTCGAAGGGATTGTCCCGTTCTTGTTGTCACTACCCAAAGTGAGTAGAGTGCAGCTTTGAGTTGCGCATGCGTCACTTTGCGACAAGTAACCTACAAGATGCTAACGGCGGTTTGAGCTAACGTTAGCTATCAAGTAGCCTACTAGATGCTAACGGCGTTTTGAGCTAACGTTAGCAATCAAGTAGCCTACTAGATGCTAATGGCGTTTTTAGCTAACGTTAGCAATCTAACAATCATAGAGAGCTAAAACGTTTTTGAAATGACTGCTAGCTACAAGTTAGCAATCTAACAATCGTAGAGAGCTAAAACGTTTTTGAAATGACTGCTAGCTACAAGTTAGCAATCAAACAATCATAGATAGCTAAAACGTTTTTGAAATGACTGCTAGCTACAAGTTAGCAATCAAACAATCATAGATAGCTAAAACGTTTTTGAAATGACTGCTAGCTACAAGTTAGCAATCAAACAATCATAGATAGCTAAAACGTTTTTGAAATGACTGCTAGCTACAAGTTAGCAATCAGACACTACAGAGGCTGTCACTTGAATGGCGTTTTGAGCTAACGTTAGCAACCAAACAATCATAGATAGCTAAAACGTTTTTGAAATGACTGCTAGCTACAAGTTAGCAATCAGACACTACAGAGGCTGTCACTTGAATGGCGTTTTGAGCTAACGTTAGCAACCAAACAATCATAGATAGCTAAAACGTTTTTGAAATGATTTCCATCTTCTGTTATTGTATGTAAAGAGAAAAGTTTATTATTTTACAGATTTCACAAATTTCAGTAAGACACTTTATGCCGTAAACCGTTTAAATCTGAGCATGCGCTACTCAAACCTGCCCTCTACTCACTTTGGGTAGTGACACTTGTCCCGCGTGTCACGTAAACATACCTTTCGATAAGCCCAAACACCATCTTTTCCTAAATCTAAGTCCCGACCCAGCGCGTTTAAATCTGACGCCAAAGGAGACTTTTAGCGTCAATAACGAACGCCAAAGGCACCGGACCAAGCGTCCGCATGTTGGATAATAACGAGTTAACGCAAGTACCTTTTGACGCCACTATTTGACGTGATTTAGTCCTTCGAGCCGCTCTGTAGTTCGGGGTTTATGGACGGGTCACAAACCATTTTGGTAGACAAATACTTCATATCAAAACTGGGTTTTTTTCCCAAAAAAATTGTCGTTTTTTGAAAAAAATAATATTTTTCTTACGACAATTTTTTCAACGTTTTTGTCGCTTTTTTTAAATTCATGCAGACGTGTCCCAGGTCACCCCTCGGTAATTGGATGTTGAACCCCAAATTATGCCCTTAAAATACAGGCCCAAGTCCATCAGACAAAAAAAGTTATTATTATAATTATTAAGACCCTGTTGTCCTCAGGGCCAAATTTGACCCATTTTCAAAAAGTTTTATCAGAAATTTGGATTTCTTTCAACGAAATTGTCCCAACATTTTTTTTTTGTGGACGGTTCCCTTCAACTCAAGTAAAATAAATGATCAGTTCACTACTTTCATTGAACTTGGGTGTGTTATTCAATTGCATAGCATTTAATTTTAATTAAAGAACGTTGAAAAAAGTGACAAAAAAATGGGGGCAAAAATAACAAAAACGTCACCAAAAAAAAAAAAATAATGCAGAAAAAAATCGACAATAACATTGGAATAAGTGAAAAAAAACATTGAGAAAAAAAAAGTGACAAAAACATTGTGAAAAGCGACAAAAGTGAGGAAAAATATGACCAAAACGATGAAAAAAAAAAAATTAAATTTTAAATTTTGACCCAGAAAAACAAAAAAGTTGCACGGTTGACAGGAAGACAGATAATAACGAAGAAGTTTTCTTTTAAGATCAGGTGCTTTTTCCGTATTTAGATTTTTGGATATAGAAAATGTCCCTAAACTTATCAAAAAAGGTAGTTTTCTGCCGCGACATTATCCGTATTTCTACGGATTTCTTTTCCTAAAGTGAACCCGATCTGCAGAATTATTATAATATTTTTTTTTACACTTTTCAGCAGAGATTCAGAATGAAAATCTGCCGAATTTAGCGGAGTGTATTTCTGCTTTGGGTGGAGATGTCTTTAACACTCTGAGTTTTATTTAGATTTCTGTCAAATGTGCAGAAAACTCTGCATCTGCAGAGTCCGTGTGGCTCTGTTAATAATTAGTACATTTTTAACTATCATTCATCATTTCTTAATATGTGTACAACGCTAAACCACAACCTCCCAATAATCAAAAAAATGTTGTCGCTTTTTGACATTTTTGTTATTTTTGAGTGGGAATTTTTTTCAATGTTTTTGTCGCTTTTTTTAATTCATGCAGACGTGTCCCGGGACCTCTCTAGATAGTTGGAGATCTCAAACACCCCCCCACCCCCCAATGTTGAACCCAAAATTACATCTTTGAAATACAGGCCCAAGTCCATCAGACAAAAAAAGGTTATTATTATTATTACTATTATTATTATTATTATTATTATAATAAAAGGTGCTTTTCCGTATTTAGATTTTTGGATATACAGAAATATCCCTAAACTTATCAAAAAAGGTAGTTTTCTGCCGAGAAATTATCCGTATTTCTACGGATATTTTTTCCTAAAGTGAACCCGATCTGCAGAATTATTATAATATCTTTTTACACAAAAATTTGCGTTTACATCTGACGCTAAAGGAGATTTTTAGCGTCAATAACAAACGCCAAAGGCACCTGACCAAGCATCTGAGATTCAGAATGAAAATCTGCCGAATTTAGCGGCCTGGTGGAGATGTCTTTTTATTTAGATTTCTGTCAAATGTGCAGAAAACTCCGTGTGGCTCTGTTAATAATTAGTAAACTTTTAACTATCGTTCATCATTTGTTAACAGCCACGTAACTAAAAGCTGAACTAGCGGTGTGTTTACCATTTATTAGTGATGGTTGTTATGAAGTTATGAAGTGTCCTCACATCATCGGTCTGAAAACTTCAGAGTGGAAAAACGGAGCGGCGCCCTCCGGTGGCGATCGGACTCAACAACCAACCGGAAACCATGACATCACGCACTCCTCGTGTCACTTAGAGTCGACTTTAATATGCAGGGTATTTTGTATAAAGTGTATCACTCTATATTTGAAGACAACTGTTGCTTATATTATTGATTATTATGATGATTATTACTCAACACTGAGCACCAACTGTAACTAAAGGCGTGTGTGTGTGTGTGTGTGTGTGTGTGTGTGTGTGTGTGTGTGTGTGTGTGTGTGTGTGTGTGTGTGTGTGTGTGTGTGTGTGTGTGTGTATGTGTGTGTGTGTGTGTGTGTGTTAAGTTAATATAAATACACACTTTGTCACTCCACAGCCTGGTGTCTGATTTCTAACTTATGTATCTCATTTATAATATCATAAAATCTGCAAAAAGCTATCATTTCCCCTGGGGGATGGATCAATGTTTTCTTAATTTTACCGCCCCAGCTGAGAGAAGATCAGTGTCGATGATGTATGGACTAGGGGTTTAAAAGATTGTATATCGTCACCTTCCTAAAAAAAATTGGCCTAAGCCTTTTTTTTATTTATTCTTTTTACTAAAATGATTTTTTTGCCTAAATCATCTCCTCGTGGTGCTGGCCACCTCTGGTAAAACTGCCTACATCCTCGGTTGAACAGGTCTTGTGATTCTACACCTCTAGTATAATGGCCTACTATGTCAAGCGTGTGACCTAGGCCGTTTTTGTGTTATCCGAAAAACCTGAAAAAATGACTTAGGCCATTATTTTAGTTAGGTGATGATATCTGATCCAATATTGATTCATAAAATCCTGAGATGGATCTTTTAAGAGGCTTCGTTTTAAAGCTAGAGTGACGATATTGGTATCAAATGAAACGAGACGATCCAAGACCATCCTATTTACATCAGTGCTTTTGACGCTTGCGTATCTTATTATTCTCCAGCTGTCACTTTATGTTGAGACTCCTCTTCCCTCTAAAGAGAGACAGAAACTGTCTGATATTTCTATTTTTTTTAGGGTCAGACTCTGGCGTGAGCTAGCATTACTAATCTTGAAACCTATTTTTTGCTACACGATGCTGGAGCAGAGTTCACAGAATGAATGTTTAAGAAAACATTCGGGGCTGGAGCCCAGTTACCCTTTAACAGCGTTAGGCCGGCTACACGCTGGCCATGTTTCCATCCGCACGTTTTTATCCGAATTAAGTGATATCGAATGAAGAATGCCGTCATGGAAACAGTAAAATTCGACTAAATTTCATGAATATCGACTCGAAGGAAATACGTTCGATCTCATCGGATATTCTCCCAATCGATATATAGATCGGCTTATGGGATAAACGCTGATGGAAACGTTATTTGCCGAATAAATTAACCCTTGTGTTGTCCTTCGGGTCCCAGTGACCCGAAGGACAACACAAGGATTATGTACTTCCGTTTACTTTGTTGAAATTGCTCTCTAAACAGGGTTAATACGCACCTTAGTCTTGTTTGTACAGCATTTTGGTCGAACTGTGTTTAAATGTGTTCTAGTAACTTTACTTCTACTTTACAAAAAGGGTTTAGAAGAATTCTCAACAAATAAGGTATGAATTACGATTAAGTTTTAGGTGATTTTATGGTTGCAACCCACCACAAAATGAAGAAGAAGAAGTTGTAGTCCATTCCCGCCCAGTATTTCCTCTCTGTCTGCACACATGACAGGCGTCAACAAAGACATGATGGAAGCAGACGAGCGAGGAGACGAGAGACTTTTTGAATTAAATTTACGAGCAAAATATAACGGCTATTTTAGATAGCAAAAATCTAAGAAATGCCAAAATTTATCAGGAACTCGTGAAGGAAATGACCACCAAAGGTTAGGACAAGCCGCGGGGCGTCCTGCGGAGTAAATGGAAGGAGCTCTAACAGCGATACCTGTCTCTAAAGAGAGAGTTGTCTCTCAGCGGGCCGGAGGGAAACTAAAAGGAGAGTTCACCTTTCTGATGATCTGGATCAGATCCTCGGCCCAAAGGCCCATCGCAGCTTCCTCCGCTTCTTATATTAACTGCTGTTGTCTAGCAGAACTTTGTTCGCAATGTGCGCTTGAATGTTGTGCGATTCAGTGCGAAAATGAACGGAAACACCTTAAAACGTCTCGAATCAATTCGATATACCGATTCAATCGCAAAACAGCAGGTGAGATCATCACGCAACAGGTTTTTATTCCCTTTAAAGCCGTCGGATGGAAACACACTTTCACACTCAGCTTTATTCACAGGAGTTTTTTTACCGAACTTCAGATAATTCGACTGACGAGTGGATGGAAGCTTAGCTGCGTCAGCTGCGTGGTGTGTCTGTTTTTTTTTCGGCTCCCATGGTAACAGGTTAGATCTAGCACGCTGCCTGCGTGACACGCACGTGCGTGCTAGAAATAGGACTGACGCCTATTTTCCACGCGACACGCGAGCGTGCTGGAAGCGTTTCCAGAAAAAATAGAATAGGAAAAGATGTTATATGTCATTTTGACACGAATTAATTTAATAAATAACATGTTGATGTTTGAAAGTCTCGAGGTTTTGACATAAATGCAGATATATAAATGATAGTGAGGAGATGTTTTTTTACAGTGTGTTCAGGGGACAGGCGGTTATAGAGGTCATAGACAGTTTGAATGTGTGTGTGTGTGTGTGTGTGTGTGTATGTATTAGGGGTGGGGAAAAAAATCGATACAGTATAGTATCGCAATATTTTTCGTGGCAATACTGTATCGATACACAGACGCCAAGTATCGATCTATTATTATATATGTGTTGGTCAGTCTGTCTGCTTGATAATCCCCATTTCGCAGCAATAAAATTGAAGTGAGATGAACAGACAGAGATATTTATCTTTTTAGATAAAACAGATGTTGACAAAATTTTCCTTTCAGGACATCATTTGAAGTTGGGAAGAATTTGAAGTTGGAAAAAAAGGTAATACATTGCATTATATTGCAGAATATTGCAATATGTTTAAAATCGCAATAATATCGCATCGTGACATAAGTATCGTGAGGATATCGTATCGTGAGGCCTCTGGTGATTCCCACCCCTAGTATGTACGTGTGTATGCATGTTTGTGTGTATCACGCACACAGATGCACAACTCAGGTACGTAAAATGCCAAAAAAAACAGTTTATTGGAGACTGAATAAACTCACAAAGCAAAAGTGTCCAAATCGGCAGGCAAACAGGATAATCCGAAAAACAGGCAGTGGTCAAAATCCAGGGAAACAACAAACTCAAAAACAGGACAGTAGGAAAACGCTTGAAGGCCGAACACAAAGGAAGCAGACGATCTCGCACTGGGGTCAGGGACAGACTGACCTTAAATACACAAAACAGGAGAGACAATGAGACACAGGTGCAGCACATTAGGGCGGGGACATGTAATCACAATGGAGGGAAAAAAGACAAACAGGAAGTAAAGAAGAACACTAACAGAAACCGTCAAAATAAAACCGGACAGGGAAAGAATCTACAACAAGGAGAACCAAACGTAAAAAAACAACTTGACACAGGAGCAGGCATGACAGTGTGTGTCTGTGCACGTATGCATGTGTGTGTGTGTGTGTGTTTGTGTGTCTGTGTATGTGCGCGTGTGTATGTGTGTGTGTGTGTATGTGTGTCTGTGTATGCGTGTATATGTGTGTGTATGTGTGTGTATGTGTGTCTATGTGTGTGTGTGTGTGTGTGTGTATGTGTACGTATGCATGTGTGTGTGTGACGTCTGTAAACTCGTGATGCTAAAAAGGCAGTGATCAACACACCGACGTTTCAGTTAGAAAAAAAATGTTTTTGCAAGTTCTGTTGGGGCTGAACATGCCCCAGGTGATGTGTGTTTACCTGTCAGCTGACAGAGAGCAGCCAGGTAGAGCATGTTGCAGGAGGCCAGGGAGCCAACGGAGAGCTGCACGAGACACAGTCGAACATGTTTGAAGTCTTTAGCGTCACCAATAGTCTGACGGTGACGTTAATGTGCCCAACAACCGCTGTCATTACGTTCTTCCGTGTAAAACAGAAGAACTGCCACTATCTGTCCAATCTGTTGCACGACTAAAACAATTTTTATAACGTACACATGTTCCACCAAAACAAGTTCCTTCCCGAGGCTATTTAGCAGAGGCACCGTGGCTCCATGCGGCACATAGACAGAATGTATATATAAACTGGACCAGCAGACCCCGTGTCTCTGGACCAGAGACCAGTGAAGGATATCAGAAGTCTGTTTCCCGGTGCTGGCTGAGCGTTACTGAGCAGCCTCCAACTGAGCTTGAAGACGTAGATGTGACGTGAGCAACCTGTCTGAAAGTGTGAAGTCTTCTGGTAGCTGTGCCGAGAGAAATCTCAATCATTCCCAATCTTACAGAGACGGAGAGCGTAGGTATATGTAAGGAGATAACATAGACACAGGCTAATTACTGATCACTAACATGCTAGTTAACATTAGTAATTACTGCTAACAGCTAGTTAACATTAGTCATTAAACCTAAACAGATAATGGAAGTCCAAACTGCCTGTGAGCTTCTCCTGTACTATACGGTAATTCCTCTACTGTGTGACAGTAACGTACCGTTCGTTTATGACCCAATCGTTAGCCTATTGTTATAAAAGCGTCTGCTACGGAGCCATAACGTGAGCTACAAGGTAATGGAGCCTTTTATACATTGTCGTGTTTCTTTAGAAATAAACAACGGACAAATAGAGTCTTTAAACTCTTCAGATGTAAAGTTATTCTCTGTCAAAGTGACGTCAGAATGAATGGGAGTCAATGGGATGCTAACGGGAGGTGATGGCTTTGTAGCATCAAAATGGCGCCATAGGAGGTTCGAGTTCTGAAGGGAAGCTTACCCTCTTGGTGCGGCACCCAAGGTGATTGTTATCGGTTTAAAGAAATGCCAATAATGCAAAGCAGGTTTTTCTACCATCCCAGAATGCTGTGTGGACTAGCCAGAGCCTCCTCCGCAGAGCTGTGGAAAGTTAAAAGCAGTGACGGACTGGCCATCTGGAATTTGGGCAAATGCCAGAAGGGCCACCCCCCCTATTGACCCCTATGGGCCACTACTGATAATTTGTCTTTGGTAAGTTTTGAGTTAAAGTTATTTTATGCATGCAGCCACAAATATTCAAAATTGTACTGCAGCAAAGTGCGTGGAAAGATACACTCGGAAGGCAGAGTTCCTGATTTCCAAGCTAGGTTATTGACAGTGTGTAGCAAATGCCAGGGCCGTTTTTTGATCCCAGTCCGTCACTGGTTAAAAGCAGTTTTTCCAGTTATAACGTTGAAGTTTTCGGACTGAAACAAACATTGTGAAGGTGTCACGTTGGGCTCTGGGTAACTGTGACAAACATTTCTCACTACGGTCACTCTTTCTACAAACCAAACAATCAATCTAATAATGCAGAAAACAGTCAGGAGATGAATCCAGGATGAAATAATCATTAGATTTTTATACTTTTAACATGTCAACTATATTTTCCTGATGATACTTACAGAATTTTACTGAAGGGACATTTTCAAAGCAGAGTGATATTAGGCAAAAGGATCTGAATATTTCCTCCAGGCACTGTAGGGCTGCAACGGTTAAAGGTGTATACAATGTCAGAAAAGAGGGAGAAATGTCCTCAAAAGGGACAAGTCCAAGATGACGTCTTCATATTGTTTTATTTATTCGAACCAACAGTCCTAAAGTTTACTTTGCTAAAAACCAGAGAAAAACTGGAAAGTCTTCATGTTTGAGGGCCTGAAAACAATTTATTTATTTTTTTGCATGAACTCGAAACAAGTCGTAGCTTTAGTCTTGTATAAAGCAACACACACACACACACATAGGCGCACACACACTGTGACACAGAAACATGACAGGAATGTCATATATATATATATATATATATATATATATATATATATATATTACTGACACCATTACTGTGATTGGATGTAAAACGTATGAAACACAAAGTGCTTAAATTATAAAACAATAACAAAGACAATAATGTCACACACACAAACACAGACACACACACACACACACACACACACACACACACACACACACACACACACACACACACAGAAGGGTCACAGTTCAGACTCATGTTTAAAGAACATTTAGTTTTTTTTTAAACTGTTAACTGTTAAAAAGCGAGAGGATTAAAAAAAGAGGATTCATATAGCCTATATATATATATATATATATATATATATATATATATATATATATATATATATATATGATTCATATATATATGAATCCTCTTTTTTTTTTTTTTTACTGCAGTAAAACAGAAGTGAAATATTAAAAATAAAGATCCCGTAAACGGCCTGACGTGAAAATGCCGTCGCAACCAGGAAGTGACGTAGTGTCCCTCCGTCAGATTGTGTTGATGTTTTGTGGACTGGACGGCTGGAGAAGAGGGAAGAGGAGGACGCGTTTTGTTTTTGTTCAACTTAACCGTCGAAAAGGGACCGAGCTGTCGTTTCTGTGGCCCGTTTCGGTTCGTTAAGAGCCTAAGGTCGGTGATTGGAGCCCAACGGTCGGGCCGTTGGGCGAATACACCGAAGCATTTGATCTAGAAAGGGAGGACTCGTCACCCTCTGACCCCCTCCTCACACACACACACACACACACACACACACACACACACACACATACATACCACCATGACGATCCTCCCGAAGAAGAAGCCCAGCTCCGGGGTCGGAGTCTCGGACCACGCCGATGACAGCGACCGTCGGAGCGGCTCCGACCCGCACCAACACCCGCACCCTCACGCAGGGCGGACCGGAGCCCGACCGAGGGCTTCACCCCCGCCGTGGTCCTACCAGCCCGCTCCGCCCTCCGCGAGGGACGACCGGCGGAGCATCGAGGCGAGCTCGCGGCCCCAGCAGGCCTCTCCGCCGCCCGTTGGCTCCGTTTCCCCGGTAGGGCCGGCTGACGGTCGGGACAGCAGCGGCGCCATGGTGGCCGGACCCCGCGGGGAGCTCGTAGTGTCGGCTGGTGTCGTCGGGTGCGGCGGAGGCATCGGCAGCTGTTGCTCCGGGCCCGGGCTGAGCAAGAGGCGGCGGCAAGCAGGTACCTGCTCCGGCGGGGTGGCGGCGGCGCTGGCCGGCGGAGGCCAGCCCGGGGTGACCGGACCGGGAGGAGTGGGCTCCAGCCAGGACACGGAGGAAGGAGCCGGGAACAACAGCGAGGACGAGTACGAGAACGCCGCCCGGCTGCAGTCCATGGACCCGGCTACAGTGGAGCAGGTAGGAAGCTAACGTTAGCTAAGATAACATTAGCACCAAGCTAGAAGCTAATAATACAGACAGTGGAGCAGGTAGGAAGCTAATGTTAGCTAAGATAACGTTAGCATAACGCTAGAAGCTAATAATACAGACAGTGGAGCAGATAGGAAACTAATGTTATCTAAGATAACATTAGTATCTAAGATAACATTAGCATAACGCTAGAAGCTAATAATACAGACAGTGGAGCAGGTAGGAAGCTAATGTTAGCTAAGATAACATTAGCATAACGCTAGAAGCTAAAAATACAGACATTGGAGCAGGTAGGGAACTAACGTTAGCTAAGATAACATTAGCATAACGCTAGAAGTTAATAATACAGACAGTGGAGCAGGTAGGGAACTAACGTTAGCTAAGGTAGCATTAGCATAAAGCCAGTAATACAGTGGTGCAGGTAGGACCATAACGTTAACTCGGAGCTAGTGATACAGTGGAGCAGGTACGAAACTAACGTTAGCTAAGATAACATTAGCATAATGCTAATGTGGCTAATCACAACTGTTTTGATGTGCTAGCTAGCTCTCCTCCCAGGACTCATAAACGTTTAATAATGTGACAGCAACATAAAAAAAACCAACTCAAAAACGTAACACGTATTGGCATATTAGTTGTTTTAAAAAAATTAATTAATAAGTAAGCGAATAATACTTGATAACGTTTTAAATAAATAGGGAGTTGTTCTGTTTTAATGTGTTCTAAACTGAATATCTCCAAAATTAATAAAAAAATTATGTTGATGGATTTGGCTGCCAGTTGTGATACCTGTGTTCACTTCAAACATGGTTTAGGTCAAAGGTTTAAAAGCACTGTTAATTAGATTATAGGTAAGGTAACCATAGCAACAGTGCAGAGGCTTCAGGTGACTAAATACCATAGACTGTATATTATTAGTCTATGCTAACTACAAGCACACTTTAGAGAGAGAGAGATACTTTATAGATCCCCAAGGGGAAATTAAAGGTCCCAGTAGCTTGAAGACATCACACACATACATCACAAACAGGATGATTAAATAACAAATCCACATGAATAATATGGACAATAAAAGAAAATATACTAAATAAAAAATCCACTTGGATGTAGTGAGGGATGTATAAGCATGAGAGGCCTGCAGTGACAGGGCAGGGACTGACCCTGTGATTCAGTATGTATGGTGAGGTGCTCTATGAGAGTGTGTCATGGTGGTTTAGTGCAAATAAGTCCAGTAGTGCAAGGATAAAGTCTAGAGACCAGCGTTAAATATGGACAATATAAGAGAATAATGTAGACATAGTAATATAAAAACTATAGCAGTGCAAGGATAACGTTTAAACGTTTAAAGAATAATGTAGACAGTAGGATAGACACAAATCAGCAGTCAGTATTAGAGGACTGAAGTACTAATTAAAATTTATAATTAATTTACACAATTGTCCCGGTTCACACGGGGGACCATGAAGCGACTGTTGACTTTTGATGGATTAGGGTTAGTTTTTAGGAATTTAAAAGTGTTAATCGATGTGTAATCAGAACCAGAAAAGAGTTTAGTGCCGCAGTATTTACCCTATGTGTAATTGGCCTTGGCGATTGGTGCATACATACATACATACAAACAAACACCTAAAACTAGGGCTGCAAGGTATGAGGAAAATATCACGATAACGTTGAATATCGCGATAACGATACAATAAACCGATATTAAAGTGTTCTCAGTTTCTGCTGGTTTCAGTTTCTGCTAAAATTCAACAAACTGCTTGTTGGATTTAAAACAAATGAATGGAAATTATTTCCAACTTTTTTTTATTGAACATTGAACTGAACATAAAAGGCAGCACTAAAGAAAGAATGACCGTTACAGTTTAAAAATTAACAACAATTTGGTAGCCCCCCCCCTGCAGTAACTCTGAGGGGACCCCCTAGCGGTCCCGGACCCCCCTGTTGAAGATCTCTTCTCTGTTGGGTTAAGGTCAGGTGATTGACTTGGCCAGTCTAAAACCTTCCACTTTTTTCCCCCCTGATGAAGTCCTTTGTTTAGTTGACAGTGTGCTTTGGGTCATTGTCCTACTGCATGACAAACTTCCTCCCGATTTAGTTTCAATGCATTTTCTCTGTAAATTGGCAGACAAAATGTTTCTGTACACTTCTGAATTCATTCTGCTGCTACCATCATCAGTTACATCATCAATAAATATGAATGAGCCTGTTCCAGAAGCAGCCGTGTAACGCCCAAGCCATGACACTACCTCCACCATGCTTCACAGATGAGCTTGTATGCTTCGGATCATGAGCAGTTCCTTTCTTTCTCCACACTTTGGCCTTTCCATCACTTTGGTAGAGATTAATCTTGGTCTCATCAGTCCATAAGATTATGTTCCAGAACTTTTGCGGCTATTCCAATCAGGCCGTCCGATTCTTAGGCCGCCTTCACGCTGACAGTTGAAATCAGCTCCGATACGTCTTCGAAACGACGTCGAAGTCATTCGTTTCCTCTGGAGATTCGCAGACCGCGTGGCGAATGGATCCGAACGGGGTCCGAATGAGTGCGGTGCAAAAAAAATCGTGTCAGTTGGTCATCCGGATGCGTTCAAAAAATTGGACCAGCAGACCCTGTGTCTCTGGACGGAGACCAGTGAAGGATATTAGAAGTCTCTTTTTCAGTGATGGCTGAGCGTTACTGAGCAGCCTCCAACTGAGCTTGAAGACGTACAGTACAGGCCAAAAGTTTGGACACACCTCATTCAATGTGTTTCTTTATTTTCATGACTATTTCCATTGTAGATTCTCACTGAAGGCATCAAAACTATGAATGAACACATATGGAATTATGTACTTAACAAAAAAGTGTGAAATAACTGAAAACATGTCTTATATTTTAGATTCTTCAAAGTAGCCACCCTTTGCTTTTTTTGATAACTCTGCAAACCCTTGGTGTTCTCTCAATGAGCTTCATGAGGTAGTCACCTGAAATGGTTTTACCTTCACAGGTGTGCTTTGTCAGGGTTAATTAGTGGAATTATTTCCCTTATTAATAAAAAGCAAAGGGTGGCTACTTTGAAGAATCTAAAATATAAGACATGTTTTCAGTTATTTCACCTTTTTGTTTAATATATAATTCCATATGTGTTCATTCATAGTTTATGCCTACAATCTACAATGTAAATATCATGAAAATAAAAAGGACACATCAACACATTGAATGAGAAGGTGTGTTCAAACTTTGCGGCCTGACTATATGATGTGAACGTGAGCAACCTGTCTGAAAGTGTGAAGTCTTCTGGTAGCTGTGCCGAGAGAAATCTCAATCATTCCCAATCTTACAGAGACGGGAAGTAGGTATATGTAAGGAGATAACATAGGCACAGGCTAATTACTGATCACTAACATGCTAGTTAACATTAGTCATTAAACCTAAACAGCTAATGGAAGTCCAAACTGCCTGAGAGCTTCTCCTGTACTATACGGTAATTCCTCTACTGTGTGACAGTCTCGTGGTTATGACCCAATCGTTAGCCTATTGTTATAAAAGCGTCTGCTACGGAGCCATAACGTGAGGTACAAGGTAAAGGAGGTTCGAGTTCTGAAGCGAAGCTTATCCCCTTGGGTTCCTATCAGACAATTCTAGCGGAAGTTAGTGTTGCTATGGTACTGAAACAAACCTGCTAATGCTAATTGGTTAGCTAGCAACAGCCATCGAACTATTGACATTATACGCATTTATATCACATTTAACTATTGACATTATACCGCTATATATCACATTTAACTATTGACAATATACCGCTATATATCACATTTAACTATTGACAATATACCGCTATATATCACATTTAACTATTGACAATATACCGCTATATATCACATTAAACTATTGACAATATACCTCTATATATCACATTTAACTATTGACATTATACCTCTATATATCACATTTAACTATTGACATTATACTGCTATATATGACATTTAACTATTGACAATATACCGCTATATATCACATTTAACTATTGACATTATACTGCTATATATGACATTTAACTATTGACATTATACCTCTATATATCACATTTAACTATTGACATTATACTGCTATATATGACATTTAACTATTGACATTATACCTCTATATATCACATTTAACTATTGACATTATACTGCTATATATGACATTTAACTATTGACAATATACCGCTATATATCACATTTAACTATTGACATTATACTGCTATATATGACATTTAACTATTGACAATATACCGCTATATATCACATTTAACTATTGACATTATACCGCTATATATATCACATTTAACTATTGACATTATACCGCTATATATGACATTTAACTATTGACAATATACCGCTATATATCACATTAAACTATTGACATTATACCGCTATATATATCACATTTAACTATTGACATTATACCGCTATATATCACATTAAACTATTGACATTATACCTCTATATATCACATTAAACTATTGACAATATACCGCTATATCACATTTAACTATTGACATTATACCGCTATATATCACATTTAACTATTGACATTATACACTATATATCACATTAAACTATTGACAATATACCGCTATATATGACATTTAACTATTGACAATATACCGCTATATATCACATTAAACTATTGACAATATACCGCTATATATGACATTTAACTATTGACAATATACCGCTATATATGACATTTAACTATTGACATTATACCGCTATATATCACATTTAACTATTGACAATATACGCTATATATCACATTAAACTATTGACAATATACCTCTATATATCACATTTAACTATTGACAATATACCGCTGTATATCACATTTAACTATTGACATTATACTGCTATATATGACATTTAACTATTGACATTATACCGCTATATATGACATTTAACTATTGACAATATACCGCTATATATCACATTAAACTATTGACAATATACCTCTATATATCACATTTAACTATTGACAATATACCGCTGTATATCACATTTAACTATTGACAATATACCTCTATATATCACATTTAACTATTGACAATATACCGCTATATATCACATTTAACTATTGACATTATACTGCTATATATGACATTTAACTATTGACAATATACCGCTATATATCACATTTAACTATTGACATTATACCGCTATATATCACATTAAACTATTGACAATATACCGCTATATATCACATTTAACTATTGACATTATACCGCTATATATCACATTTAACTATTGACATTATACCGCTATATATGACATTTAACTATTGACAATATACCGCTATATATCACATTAAACTATTGACATTATACCGCTATATATCACATTTAACTATTGACAATATACCGCTATATATCACATTAAACTATTGACATTATACCGCTATATATATATATCACATTTAACTATTGACATTATACTGCTATATATGACATTTAACTATTGACAATATACCGCTATATCACATTTAACTATTGACATTATACCTCTATATATCACATTTAACTATTGACATTATACCTCTATATATCACATTTAACTATTGACATTATACCTCTATATATCACATTTAACTATTGACAATATACTGCTATATATGATATTTAACTATTGACATTATACCGCTATATATCACATTTAACTATTGACATTATACCGCTATATATCACATTAAACTATTGACAATATACCGCTATATATCACATTTAACTATTGACATTATACCGCTATATATCACATTTAACTATTGACAATATACGCTATATATCACATTAAACTATTGACATTATACCGCTATATATCACATTTAACTATTGACATTATACCCTATATATCACATTTAACTATTGACATTATACCGCTATATATCACATTTAACTATTGACATTATACCCTATATATCACATTTAACTATTGACATTATACCGCTATATATATATCACATTTAACTATTGACAATATACCACTATATATCACATTAAACTATTGACATTATACCGCTATATATATATCACATTTAACTATTGACATTATACCCTATATATCACATTTAACTATTGACATTATACTGCTATATATCACATTTAACTATTGACATTATACCGCTATATATCACATTTAACTACTGACAATATACCGCTATACATCACATTAAACTATTGACATTATACCGCTATACATCACATTTAACTATTGACAATATACCGCTATATATCACATTAAACTATTGACATTATACCGCTATATATATATCACATTTAACTATTGACATTATACTGCTATATATGACATTTAACTATTGACATTATACTCTATATATCACATTAAACTATTGACATTATACCACTATATATCACATTTAACTATTGACATTATACCTCTATATATCACATTTAACTATTGACATTATACTGCTATATGACATTTAACTATTGACAATATACCGCTATATATCACATTAAACTATTGACATTATACCACTATATATCACATTTAACTATTGACATTATACCCTATATATCACATTTAACTATTGACATTATACTGCTATATATCACATTAAACTATTGACATTATACCGCTATATATCACATTTAACTACTGACAATATACCGCTATATATCACATTTAACTATTGACATTATACCGCTATATATCACATTTAACTACTGACAATATACCTCTATATATCACATTTAACTATTGACATTATACCGCTATACATCACATTAAACTATTGACATTATACCGCTATACATCACATTTAACTATTGACATTATACCGCTATATATGACATTTAACTACTGACAATATACCTCTATACATCACATTTAACTATTGACATTATACCGCTATATATCACATTTAACTATTGACATTATACCGCTATACATCACATTTAACTATTGACAATATACCTCTATATATCACATTTAACTACTGACAATATACCTCTATACATCACATTAAACTATTGACATTATACCGCTATACATCACATTTAACTATTGGCATTATACCGCTATATATCACATTTAACTATTGACATTATACCGCTATATATCACATTTAACTATTGACATTATACCGCTATATATCACATTTAACTATTGACATTATACCGCTATATATGACATTTAACTATTGACATTATACCGCTATATATCACATTAAACTATTGACATTATACCGCTATATATCACATTTAACTATTGACATTATACCGCTATATATCACATTTAACTATTGACATTATACCACTATATATCTCATTAAACTATTGACAATATACCGCTATATATCACATTTAACTATTGACATTATACCGCTATATATCACATTTAACTATTGACATTATACCGCTATATATCACATTTAACTATTGACATTATACCGCTATATATCACATTAAACTATTGACATTATACCGCTATATATCACATTAAACTATTGACATTATACCGCTATATATCACATTTAACTATTGACATTATACCGCTATATATCACATTAAACTATTGACATTATACCGCTATATATCACATTTAACTATTGACATTATACCGCTATATATCACATTTAACTATTGACATTATACCACTATATATCTCATTAAACTATTGACAATATACCGCTATATATCATATTTAACTATTGACATTATACCACTTTATATCACATATTTATATATGTATATATATCTATATTTCTGCTCTCGGAGTCTTCTTCCAACAGTGGATTGGGATACCTTGACCCTGCACTGTGGAGGTCGTTGGTGATGCCACTTACTGATGTTTTGGGGGGTTTTCTTCACAGCTCTCACAATATTTCTGTCATCAACTAGTGTTGTTTTCCTTGGCCGACCTGTTCGACAGTAGTTTCTTTCTTTTTCAGGACATTGCCCAATGTTTGTCCAATGGCTCTGGTCTGATTTTCCTTCCTTTCTCAGCTTGAAAATGGCTTGCTTTTCTCCCATAGACAGTAGGGCTGTGCAATTAATCGAAATTTAATCGTGATTATGATTTTGGCTGCCAATGATCACAAAAACAGAATGTTTTGCATGTGAACTCTAATTTTCTCTGTGTTCTATTTGAAAAAAATAAAGTTTCAATAGGAAAAGTATTAAGGCAAAGTTCATAGTTGTATATTTAACTTTTTCCACTGTTTTTCAATAATTGCAACATCTTTCCAGAAGTCAACGAGTAATCGTGTTAAAGTATCGTGATTTCAGTATTGACCGAAATAATCGTGATTATATTTTTTACCATAATCGAGCAGCCCTAATAGACAGCACTCTGGTCTTCATGGCTAAACACTTACACTAGTCATGCAGAGCTATTTAATGTTTGAACAATTGACCTAAAAGGCAACATCTGGGCAACAAGAAACATCTGTCAGTCACATGTTCCAATAGTTTTGCTCACCTGAAAAATGGTTGGGTTCAAACAAACGGTGGTATGTCCTGAGTTGTTTAACACATCTAGATGTAAATACCAGGAAATAAAGCTGAAATTCTGAACTCTTGTCTCATACTCAACTTTTTATCTTAAACCCAAACGTCTTCAGTGAACAACAAAAACAAAGAAATTGGCCTTGCCGTTCCAATACTTTTGGAGGGGACTGCATTTACTCATGGACTTACTGCTTTCCTTCGTTTTGCTGGAAACTAGGGCCGCAGCTATCAATTATTTTAGTAATTGAGTATTCCATCGATTAATCAAGTAATCGGATAAGAAATAATTTTGTTTTATTGAATAGCAATAATACACAATAGTTTGGTTTAATTTGTGGAAATTCATTGACAACCTCAAACTAAGGAATTCATTAAACATAAATAAACATGACCTTAAGTTGTGCAACTTAACTTTCAGAACTACAAGTTTCAACCTGAGACTGTATGTATATAGGCCTCTATGTAAATATTAGTTATACTCAACCTGTTTTCATTTATATATTGGATTACAATGCTACACAGCTCTGTGACCTATAGACTAATACAGGACCTATAGACTGATACAGGACCTATAGACTGATACAGGACCTATAGACTGATACAGGACCTATAGACTGATACAGGACCTATAGACTGATACAGGACCTATAGACTGATACAGGACCTATAGACTAATACAAGACCTATAGACTGATACAGGACCTATAGGCTGATACAGGACCTATAGGCTGATACAGGACCTATAGACTAATACAAGACCTATAGACTAATACAGGACCTATAGGCTGATACAGGACCTATAGGCTGATACAAGACCTATAGACTAATACAAGACCTATAGACTAATACAAGACCTATAGACTAATACAAGACCTATAGACTATACAGGACCTATAGACTGATACAGGACCTATAGACTGATACAGGACCTATAGGCTAATACAGGACCTATAGGCTGATACAGGACCTATAGGCTAATACAGGACCTATAGACTGATACAGGACCTATAGGCTGATACAGGACCTATAGGCTGATACAGGACCTATAGACTAATACAGGACCTATAGACTAATACAGGACCTATAGACTAATACAAGACCTATAGACTAATACAAGACCTATAGACTAATACAGGACGCTATAATTTTATAATTATATATAAATTAAATTATTATATTTAATAATTTTTAATAATTTATTATTAATTAATAATAAATAAATTTTATATATATTATATAATTTATATATATTTAAATTAATTTTATATATTAATTTTATATATTTATAAAAAATTTATAATTTAATATATTTATTATTATTTTAATTTATAATATAATAATTTATTATAAAATTTTTTTTATATTTATAAATTATTATTTTTTTTATATATATTATATATATAAAAGTTTTTATAGGTTTAAAAACTTTTATTATTTTATAAAAAATATATAATTTAATATAGAATTTTTAAGTAAAAAATAAAATTTTAATTTAATTAAAGATTTATATTGTTTTTAAAAAATTTTAAAATTAATAAAGTTTTTATAATTTAATTTAAAATTTTTAAATTTTAATAATATTTTATAAAAGTTAATTATAAAAAATTTTAATTTTATAAAAATTTAAATAACTGAACCATAAGTTAAGACCACGACTTAAATACAGTTCTCCAAGGACGCACATTACACACACAATCTCAACTTGGCTAGTTATTCCTTATAGAGGAAAAACTGTGAAAGCTAGAAAAGAAAAGTATTGTTATATAGTCATCGTTTCCTCTTTGAGACACTTTCTTGGGTCCAAACCAAAAGTGGAGTATCTTGTGTTGATCACATCCTGTCGTTTGAACCCTGGATCATCCTGAATCTGCTCGCTCTCTCTCTCTCTCTCTCTCTCTCTCTCTCTCTCTCTCTCGCTCTCTCGCTCTCTCGCTCTCTCGCTCTCTCGCTCTCTCGCTCTCTCGCTCTCTCGCTCTCTCGCTCTCTCTCTCTCTCTCTCTGGAGTTAGTCAGATAGAAGGTCGGACACATTTAAACACCTGATCCAGGCTTTCTGGTCTCTGGCGTGTTCGCAGGTGCGCTCTAAAATCAGTCAAGGGAAAGATTTGGTTGTAAATGATGTAATACAGACGTCCCGAGCCTGTA